>NC_143040.1:71846749-72056749 GCF_057628025.1 Oncorhynchus mykiss
TGTGTAAAATGAAAGGAAAACACTGTGAAATTCAAGTATTTGATTTATTTTTCCTTAAAAACCTTAATCATAGAAAACAGAAAGACATGCATTCTAGCAGTGGTAATCTGTATCCTCCACCCGTCTCTGGTCCAGGGTCTGAGGCTCTATAGCAGTCTGTCTCTGGTCCACTACCATGTTCCAGTGGTCATCTGTATCATCCACCCGTCTCTGGTCCACTACCATGTTCCAGTGGTAATCTGTATCCTCCACCCGTCTCTGGTCCAGTAGAGGCTGTATAGCAGTCTGTCTCTGGTCCACTACCATGTTCCAAGTGGTCATCTGTATCATCCACCCGTCTCTGGTCCACTACCATGTTCCAGTCTGGTAATCTGTATCCTCCACCCGTCTACTGGTCCAGTAGAGGCTGTATAGCAGTCTGTTCTCTGGTCCACTACCATGTTCCAGTGGTAATCTGTATCATCCACCCGTCTCTGGTCCACTACCATGTTCCAGTGGTAATCTGTATCATCCACCCGTCTCTGGTCCAGTAGAGGCTGTCTAGCAGTCTGTCTCTGGTCCACTACCATGTTCCAGTGGTCATCTGTATCATCCAACCGTCTCTGGTCCACTGTATCCAGTAGAGGCTGTATAGCAGTCTGTCTCTGGTCCACTACCATGTTCCAGTGGTAATCTGTATCATCCACCCGTCTCTGGTCCAGTACAGGCTGTATAGCAGTCTGCCCGTGGTCCACTGCCATGTTCCTCGTGTTATGGATGGTGTACTCCTCCCACCCGTCTGGTCCACTGCCATGTTCCTAGTAGTCTTGTCCTCCACCCCTCTGGTCCACTACCATGTTCCTCGTGTTACGGATGGTGTTCTCCTCCACCCGTCTCTGAGTCAGTTCATTCTCACATAAGGAGAAAAGGAAAGAAAAGGTGGAACAGGTCTGCTGCGTCTGTTCTAACGGTTCATCACCAGGCGGGGGGGGGGGGGGGGGGGGGGGGGGGGGGGTTGGGGCAGAATCTAACACTTCTCTGCAGCCTCCAACAGCTCATTATATTTATGTAAGCAGAACCGCTACACACTTTTTCTGTGTGCTACGGCTAGAACTGCTACGGCTAGCTGATGTAGGTATACTGCTATACACTTTCTCTGTGTGCTACGGCTAGCTGATGTCAGGTACTCTGCTATACACTTTCTCTGTGTGCTACGGCTAGCTGATGTCAGGTATACTGCTATACACTTTCTCTGTGTGCCACGGCTAGCTGATGTCAGGTATACTGCTACACACTTTCTCTGTGTGCTACGGCTAGCTGATGTCAGGTATACTGCTACACACTTTCTCTGTGTGCTGCGGCTAGCTGATGTCAGTATACACGTATTCACTATCACCTGATTCTAACCTCTATATTCATGATCTTGGCCATGATTAACTGTAAATGAGCGTTCAAAGTGTTTGATTTTTTTACCTTTATTTAACTAGGCAGATCACTTAAATAACTATAAACCTCAGATTTCCCACTTGCTGGTTGGATTTTTTTTTTTAACCTTTATTTAACTAGAACAAATTCTTATTTTCAATGACTCCTACAGTACGTTGCAGGCCGTGTTCCCTCTAAACTGCTGCGGTCGCACACCTCCTCCAGGACTGCCACGGGGAAGAAATGCCAGAGATTAATGAGATTGAACCCCACCCCCCCCCCCCCCCACCCCCCCCCCCCCCCCCACCCCCTTAGGGATGAATGAGATTGAACCCCACCCCCTTAGGGATGAATGAGATTGAACCCCCCCACCCCCCTAGGGATGAATGAGATTGAACCCCACCCCCTTAGGGATGAATGAGATTGAACCCCCCCCCCCCCCCCTTAGGGATGAATGAGATTGAACCCCACCCCCTTAGGGATGAATGAGATTGAACCCCCCCCCCCCAACCCCCACCCCCTTAGGGATGAATGAGATTGAACCCCCCCCCCCCCTTAGGGATGAATGAGATTGAACCCCACCCCCTTAGGGATGAATGAGATTGAACCCCACCCCCTTAGGGATGAATGAGATTGAACCCCACCCCCCCCCACCCCCTTAGGGATGAATGAGATTGAACCCCCCCCCCCCCCCCCCACCCCCTTAGGGATGAATGAGATTGAACCCCACCCCCTTAGGGATGAATGAGATTGAACCCCCCCCTTTAGGGATGAATGAGATTGAACACCCCCCCCCCACCCCCCACCCCCTTAGGGATGAATGAGATTGAACCCCCACCCCCTTAGGGATGAATGAGATTGAACCCCCCCCCCCCCCCCCCCCCCTCAGGGATGAATGAGATTGAACCCCCCCCCCCCACCCCCCACCCCCTTAGGGATGAATGAGATTGAACACCCCCCCACCCCCTTAGTTTGCACTACATCGAATCAACATTATATCAGCCCTTTTGTTTTTCGTCAATGCAACAAACCAAAAATACATCTTTCTTTGCATGATTAATTCAGTGATTTTGTTGTAGGCAGAGGCAGAACGCAACGGAGTAGAATTCTATTTGTGCTGGGATAGCGAACGAGCGGTCTTTCAATCACCCCTGGGAGTGAGTGTGCTTTTCAGATTAGTTCAGATCAGGGTCACCACGGATGTGCACATTTGTTTAATATTCTTTGCTAGTTAGCGTGTTATTAGCCCAGTTCTAGATAAGTATAGGTCAGCAAATTAGGAGTTACTGCTTACCTCAAGAGGTTAAGCTACATTTCAAGCAGCGTTGCCACCTCCTCAGGAAGGAAAGTAGCTATTCGCTGTCCCGAAAAGTCGCTAGAAGTCGCTAAATGAGGTCATCGCCTAATTTGCATAATTGGCCATGTGCATGTAATCGTGATGGATGTCGTAGGAGAGACAAAAAGTGAGTAAAAAAAACTCCCCAAATATGTTCACAACTACAAATGAACCAACTTCTGTCGATTCTTGTTTTTTTTTTATGTCACAATTCCAACCCTCCTCCTTTATCCGGGCTTGGGACCGGCAACAGTTACCCAAAAAGAGACACTCTGGCGGAGGTACTTAGTTATTTATTTTAATTGTTTATTTATTTATTTATTTTTTATTCTAGTTTTATTAATTTGGTTTGGTTTTTAACCTTATGGTCCACTTAGTCACAGTAAAACATTAAACATTTTCACCTTAACATTTAACCTTAACATTTTTTGTTGTATACAATCTACATTAACAACCTAATAGACCAAAAATAAACAATAGAAAAACAACTGTCAATAGCAATGTGAGAAAATGATGGTAATTAGTCTGGCCCTAAATCAGGTTAATTGTTTTTTCACCCCAGACCCCTCTCCACACACACAGGCTGTGCTGGCTCACAGAAAGAGTCGGTCATCCTCATTTTGGTCCAGGCTCTCTATGGCAGGTTCAGCAACTGAGGGAGCTGACTTAAATGAGTAAGCAGCTGATGTGCCAAAAAGCTGCAAAACATTATCAGGCAGCTGGTGCTCATAACAAGTCTCACCAGACAGCTTCAGTCCATATCGAATGTACAGGAGGGAGTTAAGGGTCTGCAAGGACATCCCATTTCTAAGTTTGCTTTTTACCACACTCATCTGGCTGAAGACTCTCTCGACTTCAGCATTCGACTGTGGCAAGGCCAACACAGACACAGCAGCCATTGCTAGAGGGTTGAAACGGGTTGATATCAGCTGCATCCCTGAACTTCCAATTCTCACTCCAGAAGCCCAGTGTGTTGTTTGTCTCATTCCATTTACTAAGATGGATGGCATGCCATTGCTGGACAATCTTGTCTATCTCTGCAGGGGAGTAGCCAAGGAGCTTGGCTATATTTAGTATTTCTCCAGGGCTCTTATTGTGCTTTAGAGTTTCCTCCACATTGAAAACTGATATGTACTGCAATGCTTCGATGTTGTCCTGCAGTCTCACCCTCAACTCCTTAGTGAGGGAGATGGTGAAGGCTACACAATGCTTCGTTGATGTCTGGCGTTCTCACCCTCAACTCATTAGTGAGGGAGATGGTGAAGGCTACACAATGCTTCGATGTTGTCCTGCAGTCTCACCCTCAACTCATTAGTGAGGGAGATGGTGAAGGCTACACAATGCTTCGATGTTGTCTGGAGGTCTCACCCTCAACTCATTAGTGAGGGAGATGGTGAAGGCTACACAATGCTTCGATGTTGTCCTGCAGTCTCACCCTCAACTCATTAGTGAAGGAGATGGTGAAGGCTACACAATGCTTCGATGTTGTCCGGCAGTCTCACTCTCAACTCATTAGTGAGGGAGATGGTGAAGGCTACACAATGCTTCGATGTTGTCTGGAGGTCTCACCCTCAACTCATTAGTGAAGGAGATGGTGAAGGCTACACAATGCTTCGATGTTGTCCTGCAGTCTCACCCTCAACTCATTAGTGAGGGAGATGGTGAAGGCTACACAATGCTTTGATGATGTCTGGCGGTCTCACCCTCAACTCATTAGTGAGGGAGATGGTGAAGGCTACACAATGCTTCGTTGATGTCTGGCGTTCTCACCCTCAACTCATTAGTGAGGGAGATGGTGAAGGCTACACAATGCTTCGATGTTGTCCTGCAGTCTTACCCTCAACTCATTAGTGAGGGAGATGGTGAAGGCTACACAATGCTTCGATGTTGTCTGGAGGTCTCACCCTCAACTCATTAGTGAAGGAGATCGTGAAGGCTACACAATGCTTCGATGTTGTCTGGAGGTCTCACCCTCAACTCATTAGTGAGGGAGATGGTGAAGGCTACACAATGCTTTGATGTTGTCTGGAGGTCTCACCCTCAACTCATTAGTGAGGGAGATGGTGAAGGCTACACAATGTTTCGATGTTGTCTGGAGGTCTCACCCTCAACTCATTAGTGAGGGAGATGGTGAAGGCTACACAATGCTTCATTGATGTCTGGCGGTCTCACCCTCAACTCATTAGTGAGGGAGATGGTGAAGGCTATACAATGCTTCGTTGATGTCTGGCGGTCTCACCCTCAACTCATTAGTGAGGGAGATGGTGAAGGCTACACAATGCTTCGATGTTGTCCTGCAGTCTCACCCTCAACTCATTAGTGAGGGAGATGGTGAAGGCTATACAATGCTTCGTTGATGTCTGGCAGTCTCACCCTCAACTCATTAGTGAGGGAGATGGTGAAGGCTACACAATGCTTCGATGTTGTCTGTCAGTCTCACCCTCAACTCATTAGTGAGGGAGATGGTGAAGGCTACACAATGCTTCGATGTTGTCTGGAGGTCTCACCCTCAACTCTTTAGTGAGGGAGATGGTGAAGGCTACACAATGCTTCGATGTTGTCTGGAGGTCTCACCCTCAACTCATTAGTGAGGGAGATGGTGAAGGCTACACAATGCTTCGATGTTGTCTGGAGGTCTCACCCTCAACTCATTAGTGAGGGAGATGGTGAAGGCTACACAATGCTTCGATGTTGTCCTGCAGTCTCACCCTCAACTCATTAGTGAGGGAGATGGTGAAGGCTACACAATGCTTCGATGTTGTCCTGCAGTCTCACCCTCAACTCATTAGTGAGGGAGATGGTGAAGGCTACACAATGCTTCGATGTTGTCCTGCAGTCTCACCCTCAACTCCTTAGTGAGGGAGATGGTGAAGGCTACACAATGCTTCGATGTTGTCTGGAGGTCTCACCCTCAACTCCTTAGTGAGGGAGATGGTGAAGGCTACACAATGCTTCGATGTTGTCCGGAGGTCTCACCCTCAACTCATTAGTGAGGGAGATGGTGAAGGCTACACAATGCTTCGATGTTGTCCTGCAGTCTCACCCTCAACTCTTTAGTGAGGGAGATGGTGAAGGCTACACAATGCTTCGATGTTGTCCGGCAGTCTCACCCTCAACTCATTAGTGAGGGAGATGGTGAAGGCTACACAATGCTTCGATGTTGTCTGTCAGTCTCACCCTCAACTCATTAGTGAGGGAGATGGTGAAGGCTACACACCGTTTTCAGACATTGTTTTCATCCTCAGGCTCAAGGTGGAGCTCAGCTGCCTTTGACTCAAAAAAGGTAACCAATGTACTGTTTGGGACTGATGTATCCATCTATTGGCCCTTTGAGTACATCAACATTTGCCTGTGGATTCAGCACCCTGCTGCTCACAGACTTGATCAGCTGTCAAGTAGCTTAAGAGGATCTACTTGCTCTCCCTCAAAAGCCTTGATGGCCATCTGTACCTCACCCAGCACTGACTTTAAAAGAGTCAGATACAATATGTTTTGAGGATCACTGTACCAGGAGTATAAACCCTCAGCCATGTAGCAGTGTTCACTGGACTTGGAGTATAAACCCTCAGCCATGTAGCAGTGTTCACTGTACATGGAGTATAAACCCTCAGCCATGTAGCAGTGTTCACTAGACATGGAGTATAAACCCTCAGCCATGTAGCAGTGTTCACTAGACTTGGAGTATAAACCCTTAGCCATGTAGCAGTGTTCACTGGACTTGGAGTATAAACCCTCAGCCATGTAGCAGTGTTCACTGTACATGGAGTATAAACCCTCAGCCATGTAGCAGTGTTCACTAGACTTGGAGTATAAACCCTCAGCCATGTAGCAGTGTTCACTGGACTTGGAGTATAAACCCTCAGCCATGTAGCAGTGTTCACTAGACATGGAGTATAAACCCTCAGCCATGTAGCAGTGTTCACTGGACTTGGAGTATAAACCCTCAGCCATGTAGCAGTGTTCACTGGACTTGGAGTATAAACCCTCAGCCATGTAGCAGTGTTCACTGGACTTGGAGTATAAACCCTCAGCCATGTAGCAGTGTTCACTAGACATGGAGTATAAACCCTCAGCCATGTAGCAGTGTTCACTAGACATGGAGTATAAACCCTCAGCAGTGTTCACTGTACATGGAGTATAAGCCCTCAGCCATGTAGCAGTGTTCACTAGACATGGAGTATAAACCCTCAGCAGTGTTCACTGTACATGGAGTATAAACTTTCAGCCATGTAGCAGTGTTCACTAGACATGGAGTATAAACCCTCAGCCATGTAGCAGTGTTCCCTGGACTTGGAGTATAAACCCTCAGCCATGTAGCAGTGTTCACCGGACTTGGTGACTGAGAAATGCAGCCTAAGCTCCTCCCACTGGTCTAAAATGCGTAAAACCGCGAGTTCAATGGAGAGCCAACGTGTGGCACACACCTTGGTTATCTGTAAAGGTTTCTCCCCACAGTTGATGGTCTCATGTATTGCCTTGTAGGCCTCCCTGCGCTTTGGAGACACTGACAACCAGTTATAAGTCTCTCGTACCAAGTACTCCTCCCCACTACGGGGATGATGTCATTGGAAGCAGGACTTACAGCAAGCTGCAGAGTGTAGCACACACAGCGAATAACAACCAGATATTTGAGGCCATACTCCTCCTTCAGCACTTTATGGACCCCATTGTTAATCCCCGTCATAACAGAGGCATTGTCAGTCCGTATCCCCAGGAGTTTCTCTCTTTGAAGACAACACTTCCAGAGGAAAGCCACAACAGCACGGGGCTATAGATTTGGCATCTCCTCCCTCCAACTCAACAAGCCCCAGAAATGTTGATAGACTTGTCTGCTTGGTGTCACTAAAGTACCTTTTCACAACCCCCAGGTACTTAGAAACACTTACATCCGTGGACTCATCGAGGAGGAGGCTGAAACGCTGGTCACCCACATCTGTGACCAACTTTTTCAGAGAGTATGGTGCTAGAACACCATTAATCATCTCTGTGCACTTTGTCCTGTGCATTTTGAAGTGGGTAGCAGCAGTGGAGTCTGAGAAAGCAGCTCTACATGCTTCTCCAATGTGATCACATGCCAGCATGGAACAGTGTTCAGCGAGGGCTAATGCCTTGGTGGCCTCAGCCTTTTTTGCAGAGAACTTTCTTTTAACCAGAAATGGCAGCTTGTTTTGGGTTGAACTGTTATAAGGCTTTTGCCTTTTGAGTTGTCATGTGTTTTTTTTACATCACTAAGTTTGGCGTAGAAATCAACCGTACAATACAGGCAGTATGCCCGTGTATCATCTCCAATAAACGGCTTCAGCCAGCCTTTGAATTCAGGGTTTGATTCCCACTCCTTTCTGTATTTTTGAGTGGACAGTTTAGACTGAGACATGATGAGCTAGCCAGCTAGATGTTTAGCTTATGTCACAGAGAGACACACACACACAGTGGACAAGGTGAGAATGTGACTGAGGCTGTGTGAGTCAAATGCAGTGATTTATTTTTAGACAAAGAACATTTTACATTTACATCCCGCCCTGAATGTAAGCCAGGGCGGGATCAGCCAGCGGCGGCTTCCCGCATACGCGATTCATTTGCAGTCTGGACGCGGAGGGGTGAACATCTCCTGCTCTGACTGCAGCTGGGAGGGACTGCTCTGCGAGGACTTGGTCACCTGTGAGGGATTTGGGATGGGGGTTGGGCCCACGGCAGCACCCGCTGCTCATTGAGAAGAGTAAGAACTTCTCCAAGTCTCCAATAACACTGGAAAAAGTCGCTAGATTTGTCGCTAGTCGATTTTTTGAAAATATGTCGCTCGAGAGGTCTGAATACTCGCTAAATATAGCGGGAAAGTCGCTAAGTTGGTCGACACTGATTTCAAGGTGTCTTTGAAAAGCCATTCAGTTGTAAAGTTGCCTTAATTAAAAGGGGCAGTGTTGTATTTTGAGACGGGCTTGAATATGCAAATAAGCCAATAGGTAGAGGGGTAGCCTACCTATTACCATAAGGTATGGTAATAATAATATGATGCAACACAGTAATTTACAGTTACCTATTTGTCTCGTGCAATGAAATCCGTGGCTTAAAAAACAACGGTGTCGTTGTACGTTGATGATTCATGTCTTCTTTTAAATCCACAATCTGAATCCCTCTTGGGTTTGACGCTACAAGCTTGGTGATGACAGCCTCCAGTCTTCTTGGGTATGACGCTACAAGCTTGGTGATGACAGCCTCCAGTCTTATTGGGTTTGACGCTACAAGCTTGGTGATGACAGCCTCCAGTCTTCTTGGGTCTGACCATACAAGGCACCCCTTAACTTGGCACTCCCATTCTTCTGTGCAGATCCTCTCAAGGTCTGTCAGGTTGGATGGGGAGCGTCGCTGCACAGCTATTTTCAGGTCTTTCCAGAGAGGTTAGATCGGGGTCAAGTCCGGCCTCCGGCTGGGCCACTCAAGGACCTTCAGAGACTTGTCTCGAAGCCACCCCTGCATTGTCTTGGCTGTGTGCTTAGGGTCGTTGTCCTGTTGGAAGGTGTACCTTTACCCCAGTCTGAGAGGTCCTTAGCACCCCAGAGCAGGTTTTCATCAAGGATCTCTCTCTACTTTGCTCCATTAATCTCTATGAAGTGTCTTGGTGGTTTCAAACTTCTTCTATTTAAGAATGATGGAGGCCACTGTGTTCTTGGGTACCTTCAATGTTGCAGAAATGTTTTGGTACCCTTCCCCAGATCTGTTTCTCGACACAATCCTGTCTCGAAGCTCTACAGACAATTCCTTCGACCTCATGGCTTGGTTTTTGCTCTGACATTCACTGTTAACTGTGGGACCTTATATAGACAGGTGTGTGTCTTTCCAAATCATGTCCAATCAATTGAATTTACCACAGGTGGATTCCAATTAAGTTACGACTCCCGATTGGCACAGAGGTCTAAGGCACTACATCTCAGTGCTAGAGGTGTCACTACAGACCCTGGTTCGATTCCAGGCTGTATCACAACCGGCCGTGATTGGGAGTCCCATAGAGTCCCATAGGCACAATTGGCCCCGCGTTAGAGTTTGGCCGGTGTAGGCCATCACTGTAAAATAAGAATTTGTTCTTAACTGACTTGCCTGGTTAAATAAAGGTTAAATATAAATAAATGAAAGTTGTAGAAACATCTCAAGGATGGAAACCAGATGCACTTGAGCTCAAAGGATCTGAAATAAATATGTTATTTCAGTTTTTTATTTTTAGTAAATTAGCAACAATTTCGAGAGAAAAAAAATGCTTTCGGGTTTGTTATTTTGGGGCATTGAGATTAAAAAAATCAAAAAAATGTGAATCCAGTTTAGAATTCAGGCTGTAACGTAACAAAATGTGTAGTAAGTCAAGAGGTCTGAATACATCTGAATGTAAAATAAATATATATATCATACAATGTAGGCCTGCATTGAACACCACATACTGTATAGGCTCCCGTAGACTATATTATAGAACTCAAAAGCTATTTCAATGTGAAAATGTTATGGGATTGTCAAAGACTCCAGCCACCCCAGTCATAGACTGTTCTCTCTACTACCGCATGGCAAGCGGTACCGGAGTGCCAAGTCGAGGACAAAAAGGCTTCTCAACAGTTTTTACCCCCCAAGCCATAAGACTCCTGAACAGGTAATCAAATGGCTACCCGGACTATTTGCATTGTGTGCCTCCCCAACCCCTCTTTTACACTGCTGCTATTCTCTGTTTATCATATATGCATAGTCACTTTAACCATATCTACATGTACATACTACCTCAATCAGCCTGACTAACCGGTGTCTGTATATAGTCTCTCTACTTTTATAGCCTTGCTACTGTATATAGCCTCTCTACTGTATATAGCCTCTCTACTGTATATAGCCCCTCTACTGTATATAGCCTCTCTACTGTATATAGCCTCTCTACTGTATATAGCCCCTCTACTGTATATAGACCCTCTACTGTATATAGCCTCGCTACTTGTATAGCCTCACTACTGTATATAGACCCTCTACTGTTTATAGCCTCTCTACTGTATATAGCCTCTCTACTGTATATAGCCCCTCTACTGTATATAGCCTCTCTACTGTATATAGCCTCTCTACTGTATATAGCCTCACTACTGTATATAGACCCTCTACTGTATATAGCCTCTCTACTGTATATAGCCTCTCTACTGTATATAGACCCTCTACTGTATATAGTCTCTCTACTGTATATAGCCTCTCTACTGTATATAGACCCTCTACTGTATATAGCCTCTCTACTGTATATAGCCTCTCTACTGTATATAGCCTCTCTACTGTATATAGCCTCTCTACTGTATATAGACCCTCTACTGTATATAGCCTCTCTACTGTATATAGCCTGTCTACTGTATATAGCCTCTCTACTGTATATAGCCTCTCTACTGTATATAGCCTCGCTACTGTATATAGCCTCTCTACTGTATATAGCCTCGCTACTGTATATAGCCTCTCTACTGTATATAGCCTCTCTACTGTATATAGCCTGTCTACTGTATATAGCCTCTCTACTGTATATAGCCTCTCTACTGTATATAGCCTCTCTACTGTATATAGCCTCTCTACTGTATATAGCCTCTCTACTGTATATAGACCCTCTACTGTATATAGTCTCTCTACTGTATATAGCCTCACTACTGTATATAGACCCTCTACTGTATATAGCCTCTCTACTGTATATAGCCTCTCTACTGTATATAGACCCTCTACTGTATATAGTCTCTCTACTGTATATAGCCTCTCTACTGTATATAGACCCTCTACTGTATATAGACCCTCTACTGTATATAGTCTCTCTACTGTATATAGCCTCTCTACTGTATATAGACCCTCTACTGTATATAGCCTCTCTACTGTATATAGCCTCTCTACTGTATATAGCCTCTCTACTGTATATAGCCTCTCTACTGTATATAGACCCTCTACTGTATATAGCCTCTCTACTGTATATAGCCTGTCTACTGTATATAGCCTCTCTACTGTATATAGCCTCTCTACTGTATATAGCCTCTCTACTGTATATAGCCTCTCTACTGTATATAGCCTGTCTACTGTATATAGACCCTCTACTGTATATAGCCTCTCTACTGTATATAGCCTCTCTACTGTATATAGCCTCGCTACTGTATATAGCCTCTCTACCGTATATAGCCTCTCTACTGTATATAGCCTCTCTACTGTATATAGCCTCTCTACTGTATATAGCCCCTCTACTGTATATAGCCTCTCTACTGTATATAGCCTCTCTACTGTATATAGCCTGTCTACTGTATATAGCCTCTCTACTGTATATAGCCTCTCTACTGTATATAGCTTCTCTACTGTATATAGCCTCTCTACTGTATATAGCCCCTCGACTGTATATAGCCTCTCTACTGTATATAGGCTCTCTACTGTATATAGCCTCTCTACTGTATATAGCTTCTCTACTGTATATAGCCTCTCTACTGTATATAGCTTCTCTACTGTATATAGCCTCTCTACTGTATATAGCCTCGCTACTGTATATAGCCTCTCTACTGTATATAGCTTCTCTACTGTATATAGCCTCTCTACTGTATATAGACCCTCTACTGTATATAGCCTCTCTACTGTATAGAGCCTCTCTACTGTATATAGCCTGTCTTTTTACTGTTGTTTTATTTCTTTACTTACCTATTGTTCACCTAATAACTTTTTTGCACTTGTTGGTTAGAGCCTGTAAGTCAGCATTTCACTGTAAATTCTACTGCACCTGTTGTATTCAACATTTCACTGTGAGGTCTAGGTTTAATTTGATTTGTTTTGTTGGTAGGCTCCAATAGCCATAATAGCCTCTTGGCTATTGTCTAAAACTGTAAGGGTACACAAAATTGCACAACATTCTGACAACGTTTCAGCTCACCAGACTTAACAATTTGCACGTGTTGAGGGAACATTGTTTGCATGGGCTCTACAGTGAGAGCATTTACATTAGCGAATTTAAAAAAAAAATAGTCACAAGTCAAGCACGAGTAAGTATGTTTCAAGTTAGGATTGGAAAAACGCTGCAGTAGCTGTTTTTTCAAAAGTGTTTCAGCTGTTTTGTTTCATAGCTGCTAATTACACAAAGTAAAACAGGAATCCTAGATCCCACGTCGCGCAGCAACACTGCGTTGCGGGACGCTGTGCGTATAGAGTGAAATGCTGATAGATTCATTTTTTTGGGGAGGCGCTGCGCACAGGCAATACATGCTGGTCTAATTAACTCGACGGTCTACAAAAGTGTGACTTGTGTTTCTGGCGTTTCTTGGCTATTTACATTGTTTTGTTCACAAGCTCGGTTGTTTTTTTTTAAAACATTCGTTTGAGTCTGCTGCTTCAGCTGATAGCGAAGAAACACCCTAATCTCTCTCTCTCTCTCTCTCTCACACACACACACACACACACACACACACACACACACACACACACACACACACACACACACACACACACACACACACACACACGCGACAGGACTCCAGTGGCCTCGTTGATTGGACAGACAAAGAGAAAGGGTCAAATGGATAAATATTCTATTCTGGCACAAAGTGAGACTGCTTACTATAACATGCTTTCAATGTGTAGCTTTCAATGTAGCTAATAATGTAGCTAATAATGTAACTAATAATGTAGCTAATAATGTAGCTGATAATGTAGCTAATAATGTAGCTAATAATGTAACGTATAATGTAGCTAATAATGTAGCAAATAATGTAGCTAATAATGTAGCTAATAATGTAGCTAATGTAGCTGATAATGTGACTTATAATGTAGCTAATAATGTAGCTAATGTAGCTAATAATGTGACTTATAATGTAGCTAATAATGTAACTAATAATGTAGCTAATGATGTAGCTAATAACGTACAGTGAAGTCGGAAGTTTACATACACTTAAGCTATTAAAACTCGTTTTTCAACCACTCCACAAATTTCTTGTTAACAAACTATAGTTTTGGCAAGTCGGTTAGGACATCTACAAGTAATTTTTCCAATAATTGTTTACAGACAGATTATTTCACTTTTAATTCACTGTATCACAATTCCAGTCTAGCACCAATGATTCTCGCTGTCGATAATTCTAATGATATAACTTCTAACAGCAGCTGTATATACTGGTTGAATGGGAGAGAATGAGGTGGCAGCCATTTTAGAGCCCCCTGAACACAAATGTGCAGCAAGCAGTCACCTTCTCTGATTGATTGAGAGGTTCGAGTGACTATCATCATTAATAAGTAACATAATGGCTGGGAATCATTATATATTTACATTCACGCTCTTTGAAAATAATTTTCTCACTTTGTCCCAAAAGCATTTAACTGTAGGGCACTCCCATATCCTATGAAGGAATGTGTCTACCTGATTTAGGGGACTCAGAGAGAGCATTTGGAAGTTGGAGACAATTTCACTATAAAACTGTTCTTGTGTGTTAGATAAAGTCTTTGAACAAATTTGAAATGGATGGTTTTGGATTATGGGATGCCAAGGTCATATTTTTCCATATTCTGGTCCAGTTAAATAATGACTCAGTTACATGTAAATGTATTTTACATTTAGGAACGTCCTTAAACCCTTAGTGTCCATGATAACGCCAAGGATACAGATACCACATTCAGACCATTGGAGTGATGTGAAAGGCCGTCTGTCCAAATCACAGGGCCTTATAGTTAAATATTGGAGTCTGTCTAAATCACAGGGCCTTATAGTTAAATGTTGGAGTCTGTCTAAATCACAGGGCCTTATAGTTAAATGTTGGAGTCTGTCTAAATCACAGGGCCTTATAGTTAAATGTTGGAGTCTGTCTAAATCACAGGGCCTTATAGTTAAATGTTGGAGTCTGTCTAAATCACAGGGCCTTATAGTTAAATGTTGGAGTCTGTCTAAATCACAGGGCCTTATAGTTAAATGTTGGAGTCTGTCTAAATCACAGGGCCTTATAGTTAAATGTTGGAGTCTGTCTAAATCACAGGGCCTTATAGTTAAATATTGGAGTCTGTCTAAATCACAGGGCCTTATAGTTAAATGTTGGAGTCTGTCTAAATCACAGGGCCTTATAGTTAAATGTTGGAGTCTGTCTAAATCACAGGGCCTTATAGTTAAATATTGGAGTCTGTCCAAATCACCGGGCCTTATAGTTAAATATTGGAGTCTGTCTAAATCACAGGGCCTTAGAGTTAAATATTGGAGTCTGTCTAAATCACAGGGCCTTATAGTTAAATATTGGAGTCTGTCCAAATCACCGGGCCTTATAGTTAAATATTGGAGTCTGTCTAAATCACAGGACCTTATAGTTAAATATTGGAGTCTGTCTAAATCACAGGGCCTTATAGTTAAATATTAGAGTCTGTCTAAATCACAGGGCCTTAGAGTTAAATATTGGAGTCTGTCTAAATCACAGGGCCTTATAGTTAAATATTAGAGTCTGTCTAAATCACAGGGCCTTAGAGTTAAATATTGGAGTCTGTCTAAATCACAGGGCCTTATAGTTAAATATTGGAGTCTGTCTAAATCACAGGGCCTTATAGTTAAATATTAGAGTCTGTCTAAATCACAGGGCCTTAGAGTTAAATATTGGAGTCTGTCTAAATCACAGGGCCTTATAGTTAAATATTAGAGTCTGTCTAAATCACAGGGCCTTAGAGTTAAATATTGGAGTCTGACTAAATCACAGGGCCTTATAGTTAAATATTAGAGTCTGTCTAAATCACAGGGCCGTAGAGTTAAATATTGGAGTCTGTCTAAATCACAGGGCCTTATAGTTAAATATTAGAGTCTGTCTAAATCACAGGGCCTTATAGTTAAATATTAGAGTCTGTCTAAATCACAGGGCCTTAGAGTTAAATATTGGAGTCTGTCTAAATCACAGGGCCTTATAGTTAAATATTAGAGTCTGTCTAAATCACAGGGCCTTATAGTTAAATATTGGAGTCTGTCTAAATCACAGGGCCTTATAGTTAAATATTGGAGTCTGTGTGTCATTCCGTTTCCCAGTTGCATCGTTTTTCAATTTTGTGCCAAATAGAGATGGTATGATCAGTAATAGAACAAAGCATAATTTACATTGTTTTGTTTTTATATTTAACCAGGCAAGTCAGTTAAGAACATATTCTTATTTATAATGACGACCTACAGCGGCCAAACCCCGGACGACGCTGGGGCCAATTGTGCGCCGCCTTATGAGACACCCAATCACGGGCAGATGTGATGCATCAAGGGATACATCAGTGGCCACCACCTCTTCCAATTGGAAGTAGGAAACACAATTTGTCTCTGTATTCTCAGCCAAGGAAGTCTAAGTGTCATGTTTTAAACCAATTTAATAATCGGGGGGCGAAATGCTAGTGCTTGGAAATACAATTTGAAGTTTGGGACGGATAGCCGTTCAAGTCTCTTTCTCTCTTTCTCTCTGTAAATGTGGTAATTTAATCCGGGATCTCCATGTTCTTTGGGATGATGATGATGATGATGATGATGATCTTCTGCTACGTACAGAACCTGTACTGCTATTTCCATCGAAAAACACATCCCTCTTTCATTGAGGAGCTACTACCACCCACACACTTTCTCTTCAAATATCTAGAGGCCTGTAGAGATGTGCCCTTGTCCCAGCCAGATGTATTCCCCCAGCCAAGAGGCCTCAGGCCTGTACTGTGTAGCTATACCCTTGTATGATGAGGAGCTGTCATCTCTACAGGCAGTACTCCTCCTGGAGGGATCAGAGGAACCCTGGGGGTTAATGATGAGGAGCTGTCATCTCTACAGGCAGTACTCCTCCTGGAGGGAGCTGTGGAACCCTCGGGGTTAATGATGAGGAGCTGTCATCTCTACAGGCAGTACTCCTCCTGGAGGGAGCAGTGGCACCCTGGGGGTTAATGATGAGGAGCTGTCATCTCTACAGGCAGTACTCCTCCTGGAGGGATCAGTGGAACCCTCGGGGTTAATGATGAGGAGCTGTCATCTCTACAGGCAGTACTCCTCCTGGAGGGAGCAGAGGAACCCTGGGGGTTAATGATGAGGAGCTGTCATCTCTACAGGCAGTACTCCTCCTGGAGGGATCAGTGGAACCCTGGGGGTTAATGATGAGGAGCTGTCATCTCTACAGGCAGTACTCCTCCTGGAGGGAGCAGTGGAACCCTGGGGGTTAATGATGAGGAGCTGTCATCTCTACAGGCAGTACTCCTCCTCCTCCTCACCTGTTCCCACCTGTTGGCAGACGAGAGAGTCAGGGAAGAGTTAGAGATGTGACAGCTCCAAGACCTCTATGCCACGTTGGTCTGCTTAACCCGGGCCTGCCAGAGTCATGGAGCCCGTATTCACAAATCATGTAAGAACAGGAGTGGTGATCTAGGATCTGTTTTTCCCCTTTAGTTCATAACGAATGAGGTTATATAGACAGCGTGGGACCTGATCCTAGATCTGGTTGCGTTCAGCCTTACATTGTTTTAAGTATTTTTCAGGTTTGATTAGTGTTTATTTTGATTTTGATGTGAGAAACTTCTGATGCACTTTTCATATTCTTTGTTGTTAATTGTGTGTAGTGTATAGTGATATCTCAAAGTGCTGTACAGAAACCCAGCCTAAAACCCCAAACAGCAAGCAATGCAGGTGTAGAAGTAGCCTAATGTAGTAGCCTACTGTAGTAGCCTATAGTAGCCTAGTAGCCTATAGTAGCCAAGTAGCCTAATGTAGTAGCCTAGTAGCGTATTGTAGCCTAGTAGCCTAATGTAGTAGCCTATTGTAGTAGCCAAGTAGCCTAATGTAGTAGCCTACTGTAGTAGCCTATAGTAGCCTAGTGGCCTCTAGTAGCCTAATAGCCTAGAAGCCTATAGTAGCCCAGTAGCCTATAGTAGCCCAGTAGCCTATAGTAGCCTAGTAGCCTATAGTAGCCAAGTAGCCTAATGTAGTAGTAGCCTATAGTAGCCTAGTAGCCTAATGTAGTAGTAGCCTATAGTAGCCAAGTAGCCTAATGTAGTAGTAGCCTATAGTAGCCTAGTAGCCTAATGTAGTAGCCTAGTAGCCTATAGAAGCCTAATGTGGTAGCCTATAATAACTCACACACACACTCACATACGCACACTCACACACTGACACACACTCACACTGGCACACACACTGACACACACTCACACTGACACACACACACTCACACACACACTGATACACACTCATACTGACACACACACACACACTCTCTCAGCCCAACATTGTTCATGCTCTGATGTCATCACATTTTTCTATAACTGCTGTATTCTCTCTCTTTTCTCATGTCCTTCCATTCTCCCTTCCTCCCTTCCTCCTCTCTCCTCTCTCTTTTCTCATGTCCTTCCATTCTCCCTTCCTCCCTTCCTCCTCTCTCCTCTCTCTTTTCTCATGTCCTTCCATTCCCCCTTCCTCCCTTCCTCCTCTCTCCTCTCTCCTCTCTCGTTTCTCACGTCCTTCCATTCTCCCTTCCTCCCTTCCTCCTCTCTCCTCTCTCTTTTCTCATGTCCTTCCATTCTCCCTTCCTCCCTTCCTCCTCTCTCCTCTCTCTTTTCTCATGTCCTTCCATTCTCCCTTCCTCCCTTCCTCCTCTCTCCTCTCTCTTTTCTCATGTCCTTCCATTCTCCCTTCCTCCCTTCCTCCTCTCTCCTCTCTCTTTTCTCATGTCCTTCCATTCTCCCTTCCTCCCTTCCTCCTCTCTCCTCTCTCTTTTCTCATGTCCTTCCATTCTCCCTTACTCCCTTCCTCCTCTCTCCTCTCTCTTCTCATGTCCTTCCATTCTCCCTTCCTCCCTTCCTCCTCTCTCCTCTCTCTTTTCTCATGTCCTTCCATTCTCCCTTCCTCCCTTCCTCCCTTCCTCCTCTCTCCTCTCTCTTTTCTCATGTCCTTCCATTCCCCCTTCCTCCCTTCCTCCTCTCTCCTCTCTCTTTTCTCACGTCCTTCCATTCTCCCTTCCTCCCTTCCTCCTCTCTCCTCTCTCTTTTCTCATGTCCTTCCATTCTCCCTTACTCCCTTCCTCCTCTCTCCTCTCTCTTCTCATGTCCTTCCATTCTCCCTTCCTCCTCTCCCCTCTCTCTTTTCTCATGTCCTTCCATTCTCCCTTCCTCCCTTTCTCCTCTCTCACGTCCTTCCATTCTCCCTTCCTCCCTTCCTCCTGTCCCCTCATGCTCTGTCTCTCCAAGCACTGTTACTAGCTGAAGGTAAGTTGTATGCTCTGTCTGGAGGGTCCTTCCCTGGGAGTGATGCATGCTGGTCTTGTTTGTGTCTGTACTAACACCAATGATAGAGATTGTTAGAGAATGTTAGAGAACGTTAAAACCACGTAAGAGAATGTTGGAGAATGTTAGAGAATGTTAGCGAACGTTAGAGAATGTTAGAGAATGTTAGAGAATGTAAGAGAATGTTAGAGAATGTTAGAGAATGTTAGAGAACGTTAGAGAACGTTAGAGAACGTTAGAGAACGTTAGAGAATGGTAGAGAACGTTAGAGAACGTTAGAGAATGTTAGAGAATGTTAGAGAACGTTAGAGAATGTTACAGAATGTTAGAGAACGTTAGAGAATGTTAGAGAACGTTAAGACCCCGTTAGAGAATGTTAGAGAACGTTAGAGAATGTTAGAGAACGTTAGAGAATGTTAGAGAATGTTAGAGAATGTTAGAGAACGTTAGAGAATGTTAGAGAACATTAAGACCACGTAAGAGAATGTTAGAACCCAGAGTATTGCCCCTTCCAATGTTACAGCGTCCTTCTCGGCTCTGCCCTCTCTCCTTCCTTCCCTCTCTTAATGATTGATTCATGGCCTAATCTGTAGATTAATTAATCATAAACCCATAAATTAGGTTCTCCTGTCAAGAGGAAGGAACAAACACTTGATAACCGTCAAGATAAAAAACTCAGTTCAGATATTAAAATGTTAATTACCACTGTGATGAATTCCAAAATAAATCTGGTTGAGTCAAGAATGCCATCATGCAGTGATGTATAGTGCAGGGAATACTGTGGTACACACTACACACACACACACACACACACACACACACACTCACTCACTCACTCACTCACACACACACACATTACACACACACACACTACACACATTACACACACACCATACACACACTACACACACACAATACACACACACTACACACACACACTACACACACACACATACATACACACACACACACACTACACACACACTGCACACACACTACACACACACAGTGCAGGGAAATACCATGAAGTGCAGGGGAAGAGTTCTACAGGGAAATATGTGGATAATTATCATGTTAAACACGAGGGGAAATTTCAGGGCTAATGTGGGTACTGTCCTCCGTGGATAATTGTTCGAGACAACTTGTGTGTGTGTGTGTGTGTGTGTGTGTGTGTGTGTGTGTGTGTGTGTGTGTGTGTGTGTGTGTGGTTGTGTGTGTGTGTGTGTGTGTGTGTGGTTGTGTGTGTGTGTGGTTGTGTGTGTGTGTGTGTGTGTGTGTGTGTGTGTGTGGTTGTGTGTGTGTGTGTGTGTGTGGTTGTGTGTGTGTGTGTGTGTGTGTGTGGTTGTGTGTGTGTGTGTGTGTGTGTGTGTGTGTGTGTGTGTGTGTGTGTGGTTGTGTGTGTGTGTGTGTGTGTGTGTGGTTGTGTGTGTGTGTGGTTGTGTGTGTGTGTGTGTGTGTGTGTGTGAATCAGGGGGACAGTGTGTAAAGTTATTTATTTATTTAATAGTGTGTGTGTGTGTGGTTGTGTGTGTGTGTGTGTGTGTGTGTGTGTGTGTGTGTGTGTGTGTGTGTGTGGTTGTGTGTGTGTGTGGTTGTGTGTGTGTGTGTGGTTGTGTGTGTGTGTGGTTGTGTGTGTGTGTGTGTGTGTGTGTGTGTGTGTGTGTGTGTGTGTGTGTGTGTGTGTGTGTGTGTGTGTGTGTGTGTGTGTGAATCAGGGGGACAGTGTGTAAAGTTAGTTATTTATTTAATAGTGTGTGTGTGTGTGTGTGTGTGTGGTTGTGTGCGTGTGTGTGTGGTTGTGTGTGTGTGTGTGTGTGTGTGGTTGTGTGTGTGTGTGTGTGTGTGTGTGTGTGGTTGTGTGTGTGTGTGTGTGTGTGTGTGTGTGTGTGTGTGTGTGTGTGGTTGTGTGTGTGTGTGTGTGTGTGTGTGGTTGTGTGTGTGTGTGGTTGTGTGTGTGTGTGTGTGTGTGTGTGTGAATCAGGGGGACAGTGTGTAAAGTTATTTATTTATTTAATAGTGTGTGTGTGTGTGGTTGTGTGTGTGTGTGTGTGTGTGTGTGTGTGTGTGTGTGTGTGTGTGTGTGTGTGTGTGTGGTTGTGTGTGTGTGTGGTTGTGTGTGTGTGTGTGGTTGTGTGTGTGTGTGGTTGTGTGTGTGTGTGTGTGTGTGTGTGTGTGTGTGTGTGTGTGTGTGTGTGTGTGTGTGTGTGTGTGTGTGAATCAGGGGGACAGTGTGTAAAGTTAGTTATTTATTTAATAGTGTGTGTGTGTGTGTGTGTGTGTGGTTGTGTGCGTGTGTGTGTGGTTGTGTGTGTGTGTGTGTGTGTGTGGTTGTGTGTGTGTGTGTGTGAATCAGGGGGACAGTGTGTAAAGTTAGTTATTTATTTAATAGTGTGTGTGTGTGTGTGTGTGTGTGTGGTTGTGTGCGTGTGTGTGTGGTTGTGTGTGTGTGTGTGTGTGTGTGGTTGTGTGTGTGTGTGGTTGTGTGTGTGTGTGTGTGTGTGTGCGTGTGTGCGTGTGTGTGTGGTTGTGTGTGTGTGTGTGTGTGTGTGTGTGTGTGTGTGTGTGTGTGTGTGTGTGTGTGTGTGTGTGTGAATCAGGGGGACAGTGTGTAAAGTTAGTTATTTATTTAATAGTGTATGTGTTGTCAGCTCAGCAGCCTGGGACTTATATCATAGATGACAGGCCTCTGTCTGTCTGTCTGTCTGTCTGTCTGTCTGTCTGTCTGTCTGTCTGTGTGCGTGTGCCTGTGCGTGTGTGTGCACCAGAGGGAATGATAGAGAGATTAGAGGAGAGAAGAAAGGACAGGATAGAGAGATGATGGAAGAGAGGACAAGATGATGAGAGGGGAGATGAGAGGACAGGAGAAAGAGAGGACAGGATAGAGAGATGAGAGGACAGGAGAGAGAGATGAGAGGACAGGAGAGAGAGATGAGAGGACAGGAGAGAGAGATGAGAGGACAGGAGAGAGAGATGAGAGGACAGGAGAGAGAGATGAGAGGACAGGAGAGAGAGATGAGAGGACAGGATAGAGAGATGAGAGGACAGGAGAGAGAGATGAGAGGACAGGACAGGAGAAAGAGAGGACAGGATAGAGAGATGAGAGGACAGAATAGAGAGATGAGAGGACAGGAGAGAGAGATGATGGAAGAGAGGACAAGATGATGAGAGGGGAGATGAGAGGACAGGAGAAAGAGAGGACAGGATAGAGAGATGAGAGGACAGGAGAGAGAGATGAGAGGACAGGAGAGAGAGATGAGAGGACAGGAGAGAGAGATGAGAGGACAGGAGAGAGAGATGAGAGGACAGGAGAGAGAGATGAGAGGACAGGAGAGAGAGATGAGAGGACAGGATAGAGAGATGAGAGGACAGGAGAGAGAGATGAGAGGACAGGACAGGAGAAAGAGAGGACAGGATAGAGAGATGAGAGGACAGAATAGAGAGATGAGAGGACAGGAGAGAGAGATGAGAGGACAGGAGAGAGAGATGAGAGGACAGGAGAGAGAGATGAGAGGACAGGAGAGAGAGATGAGAGGACAGGATAGAGAGATGAGAGGACAGGATAGAGAGATGAGAGGACAGGACAGGAGAAAGAGAGGACAGGATAGAGAGATGAGAGGACAGGAGAGAGAGATGAGAGGACAGGACAGGAGAAAGAGAGGACAGGATAGAGAGATGAGAGGACAGGAGAGATAGATGAGAGGACAGGACAGGAGAAAGAGAGGACAGGATAGAGAGATGAGAGGACAGGACAGGAGAAAGAGAGGACAGGAGAGAGAGATGAGAGGACAGGACAGGATAGATAGATGAGAGGACAGGAGAGAGAGATGAGAGGACAGGACAGGAGAAAGAGAGGACAGGATAGAGAGATGAGAGGACAGGATAGAGAGATGAGAGGACATGAGAGAGAGATGAGAGGACATGATAGAGAGATGAGAGGACAGGAGAGAGAGATGAGAGGACAGGATAGAGAGATGAGAGAGATGAAAGGACAGGACAGGAGAAAGAGAGGACAGGAGAGAGAGATGAGAGGACATGAGAGAGAGATGAGAGGATAGAGAGATGAGAGGACAGGATAGAGAGATGAGAGGACAGGAGAGAGAGATGGAAGGAGAGGAGAAAGAGAGGACAGGAGAGAGAGATGAGAGGACAGGAGAGAGAGATGAGAGGACAGGATAGAGAGATGAGAGGACAGGATAGAGAGATGAGAGGAGAGGAGAAAGAGAGGACAGGATAGAGAGATGAGAGGACAGGAGAAAGAGAGGACAGGAGAGAGAGATGAGAGGACAGGATAGAGAGATGAGAGGACAGGAGAGAGAGATGAGAGGACAGGACAGGAGAAAGAGAGGACAGGAGAGAGAGATGAGAGGACATGAGAGAGAGATGAGAGGACAGGATAAAGAGATGAGAGGACAGGATAGAGAGATGAGAGGACAGGAGAGAGAGATGAAAGGAGAGGAGAAAGAGAGGACAGGATAGAGAGATGAGAGGACAGGATAGAGAGATGAGAGGACAGGAGAGAGAGATGAGAGGACAGGAGAAAGAGAGGACAGGAGAGAGAGATGAGAGGACAGGAGAGAGAGATGAGAGGACAGGATAGAGAGATGAGAGGACAGGATAGAGAGATGAGAGGAGAGGAGAAAGAGAGGACAGGATAGAGAGATGAGAGAAGAGAGGACAAGATAGAGGGATGAGAGAAGAGAGGGCAGGATAGAGGGATGAGAGAAGAGAAGACAGGATAGAGGGATGAGAGAAGAGGACAGGATAGAGAGATGAGATGAGAGGACAGGATAGAGAGATGAGAGAAGAGGACAGGATAGAGAGATGAGAGGAGAGAAGAGAGGACAGGATAGAGAGATGAGAGGACAGGATAGAGAGATGAGAGGACAGGATAGAGAGATGAGAGGACAGGATAGAGAGGAGAGAAGAGAGGACAGGATAGAGAGATGAGATGAGAGGACAGGATAAAGAGATGAGAGAAGAGGACAGGATAGAGAGATGAGAGGAGAGGACAGGATAGAGAGATGAGATGAGAGGACAGGATAGAGAGATGAGATGAGAGGACAGGATCGAGAGATGAGAGGAGAGGACAGGATAGAGAGGAGAGAAGAGAGGACAGGATAGAGAGATGAGATGAGAGGACAGGATAGAGAGATGAGAGAAGAGGACAGGATAGAGAGATGAGAGGAAAGAAGAGAGGACAGGATAGAGAGATGAGAGGACAGGATAGAGAGATGAGAGGAGAGGACAGGATAGAGAGATGAGAGGAGAGAAGAGAGGACAGGATAGAGAGATTAGAGGAGAGGACAGGATAGAGAGATGAGAGGAGAGAAGAGAGGACAGGATACAGAGATGAGATGAGAGGACAGGATAGAGAGATGAGAGAAGAGGACATGATAGAGGGATGAGAGAAGAGGACAGGATAGAGAGATGAGAGGAGAGAAGAGAGGACAGGATAGAGAGATGAGAGAAGAGAGGACAGGATAGAGATGAGAGAAGAGAGGACAGGGTAGAGAGATGAGAGGAGAGAAGAGAGGACAGGATAGAGATGAGAGAAGAGAGGACAGGATAGAGGGATGAGAGAAGAGGACAGGATAGAGAGATGAGAGGAGAGAAGAGAGGACAGGATAGAGAGATGAGAGGAGAGAAGAGAGGACAGGATAGGATAGAGAGATGAGAGGACAGGATAGAGAGATGAGAGAAGAGAGGACAGGATAGAGAGGAGAGAAGAGAGGACAGGATAGAGATGAGAGAAGAGAGGACAGGATAGAGATGAGAGAAGAGAGGACAGGATAGAGAGATGAGAGAAGAGAGGACAGGATAGAGGGATGAGAGAAGAGGACAGGATAGAGAGATGAGAGGAGAGAAGAGAGGACAGGATAGAGAGATGAGAGGAGAGAAGAGAGGACAGGATAGAGAGATGAGAGGAGAGAAGAGAGGACAGGATAGAGAGATGAGAGGAGAGAAGAGACGACAGGATAGGATAGAGAGATGAGAGGACAGGATAGAGAGATGAGAGAAGAGAGGACAGGATAGAGAGGAGAGAAGAGAGGACAGGATAGAGATGAGAGAAGAGAGGACAGGATAGAGATGAGAGAAGAGAGGACAGGATAGAGATGAGAGAAGAGAGGACAGGATAGAGAGATGAGAGAAGAGAGGACAGGATAGAGATGAGAGAAGAGAGGACAGGATAGAGGGATGAGAGAAGAGGACAGGATAGAGAGATGAGAGGAGAGAAGAGAGGACAGGATAGAGAGATGAGAGAACAGGATAGAGAGATGAGAGGAGAGAAGAGAGGACAGGATAGAGAGATGAGAGGAGAGGAGAGAAGAGAGGACAGGATAGAGAGATGAGAGGAGAGGAGAGAAGAGAGGACAGGATAGAGAGATGAGAGAAGAGAGGACAAGATAGAGAGATGAGAGAAGAGAGGACAGGACAGGATAGATATGAGAGAAGAGAGGACAAGATAGAGAGATGAGATGAGAGAAGAGAGGACAGGATAGAGAGATGAGAGGACAGGATAGAGAGATGAGAGGAGAGAAGAGAGGACAGGATAGAGATGAGAGAAGAGAGGACAAGATAGAGAGATGAGATGAGAGAAGAGAGGACAGGATAGAGAGATGAGAGGACAGGATAGAGAGATGACATCCTATTCCCTATATAGTGCAGTACTGTTGATATTGTATTATGTATGGAATAGGGTGCCATCCGGATAATGTATTCTGTATGGAATAGGGTGCCATCTGGATAATGTATTCTGTATGGAATAGGGTGCCATCTGGATAATGTATTCTGTATGGAATAGGGTGCCATCTGGATAATGTATTCTGTATGGAATAGGGTGCCATCCGGATAATGTATTCTGTATGGAATAGGGTGCCATCTGGATAATGTATTCTGTATGGAATAGGGTGCCATCTGGATAATGTATTCTGTATGGAATAGGGTGCCATCTGGATAATGTATTCTGTATGGAATAGGGTGCCATCTGGATAATGTATTCTGTATGGAATAGGGTGCCATCTGGATAATGTATTCTGTATGGAATAGGGTGCCATCTGGATAATGTATTCTGTATGGAATAGGGTGCCATCTGGATAATGTATTCTGTATGGAATAGGGTGCCATCTGGATAATGTATTCTGTATGGAATAGGGTGCCATCTGGATAATGTATTCTGTATGGAATAGGGTGCCATCTGGATAATGTATTCTGTATGGAATAGGGTGCCATCTGGATAATGTATTCTGTATGGAATAGGGTGCCATCTGGATAATGTATTCTGTATGGAATAGGGTGCCATCTGGATAATGTATTCTGTATGGAATAGGGTGCCATCTGGATAATGTATTCTGTATGGAATAGGGTGCCATCTGGATAATGTATTCTGTATGGAATAGGGTGCCAGGATTGACCAGGATCTCTCTCTCTCCCTCTCTCTCCCTCTCTCCCTCTCTCTCTCTCTCTCTCGCCCTCTGTCTCCCTCTCTCTCTCTCCCTCTCTCTCTCTCCCTCTCTCTCTCGCCCTCTGTCTCCCTCTCTCTCTCGCCCTCTCTCTCTCTCGCCCTCTCTCACTCTCCCTCTCTCTCTCCCTCTCTCTCTCGCCCTCTCTCTCTCTCTCCCTCTCTCGCCCTCTCTCTCTCTCCCTCTCTCTCTCGCCCTCTCTCTCTCGCCCTCTGTCTCCCTCTCTCTCTCGCCCTCTCTCTCGCCCTCTCTCTCTCTCTCTCCTCTCCCTGTCTCCCTGCCTCCCCTCCGCCCCTCCCTTCCCCCATCTCCTCTCCCCTCTCCTTCCCCTGTCTCCTCTTCTCTCCCCTCTCCTCTCCCCTCTCCCTGGCTCTCCTCTCCCTGTCTCCTCTCCCCTCTCCTTCCCCTGTCTCCTCTCCTCTCCCCTCTCTTTCCACTGTCTCCTCTCCTCTCCCTGTCTCTCCTCTCCTTTCCTCTCCAAAGATGTCCCAAAGTTGTTGTCAGAGGAAGAGGAAGCTAAGCGGAATGCAGAGATGGGGAAACCATCTCTGGGGGAACACTCCAAAATGGAGGTTTTCATCGAGGAGTCCTATGAGTTCAAGGTACGGGACAGTCTGTCACTCCAATAGACACACACACACACACACACACACACACACACACTCCACACACACACACTCCACCCACACACACACACACACACACATACACACAAACTCCACAGACACACACACATTCTCCACACAGCGAAACACTCTACCCATCATGTTCGGTTGAAGTGTGTTTTAATTCAGTTGATGTCACTGCCACCAGGTGGTGAATCATGTGAACTTCATGTCTTCATTCTGATAACGACCTCCTCTGAGTCTTCATCAGACTGAGTATGTGTCCCAAAATGCACCTTATGTTTGTATTATTATTACTTATATTAGTGGCTTAGTGGCTAAAAGTAGTGCACTATCTAGGGAAAAAGGTGCGTCACCTCAAGTTGAAAGAGCTAACACTGGCAAATAGCACTGCCACTAAGGTTGAGTACCGAAGGGAAAGGCTTTCATCTCGGGTCGTCGTGGTGGAAAGACTCATCGTTAAAACATTTGTAAACAACCGCTTGCAGTTCTGAGCCAACTTGGATACTGAGGAGATCCTGAGGGAAATCAACGAGCATCTTTAGAGGAACAAACGTCATCGTGGATTTATTTTTATTTTATTTTATTTTACCTTTATTTAACCAGGTAGGCAAGTTGAGAACAAGTTCTCATTTACAATTGCGACCTGGCCAAGATAAAGCAAAGCAGTTCGACAGATACAACAACACAGAGTTACACATGGAGTAAAACAAACATACAGTCAATAATAAAGTATAAACAAGTCTATATACAATGTGAGCAAATGAGGTGAGAAGGGAGGTAAAGGCAAAAAAAGGCCTTGGTGGCAAGGTAAATACAATATAGCAAGTAAAACACTGGAATGGTAGTTTTGCAATGGAAGAATGTGCAAAGTAGAAATAAAAATAATGGGGTGCAAAGGAGCAAAATAAATAAATAAATTAAATACAGTTGGGAAAGAGGTAGTTGATAGGGCTAAATTATATGTGGGCTATGTACAGGTGCAGTAATCTGTGAGCTGCTCTGACAGTTGGTGCTTAAAGCTAGTGAGGGAGATAAGAGTTTCCAGTTTCAGAGATTTTTGTAGTTCGTTCCAGTCATTGGCAGCAGAGAACTGGAAAGAGAGGCGGCCAAAGAAAGAATTGGTTTTGGGGGTGACTAGAGAGATATACCTGCTGGAGCGTGTGCTACAGGTGGGAGATGCTATGGTGACCAGCGAGCTGAGATAAGGGGGGACTTTACCTAGCAGGGTCTTGTAGATGACATGGAGCCAGTGGGTTTGGCGACGAGTATGAAGCGAGGGCCAGCCAACGAGAGCGTACAGGTCGCAATGGTGGGTAGTGTATGGGGCTTTGGTGACAAAACGGATTGCACTGTGATAGACTGCATCCAGTTTGTTGAGTAGGGTATTGGAGGCTATTTTGTAAATTACATCGCCAAAGTCGAGGATTGGTAGGATGGTCAGTTTTACAAGGGTATGTTTGGCAGCATGAGTGAAGGATGCTTTGTTGCGAAATAGGAAGCCAATTCTAGATTTAACTTTGGATTGGAGATGTTTGATATGGGTCTGGAAGGAGAGTTTACAGTCTAACCAGACACCTAAGTATTTGTAGTTGTCCACGTATTCTAAGTCAGAGCCGTCCAGAGTAGTGATGTTGGACAGGCGGGTAGGTGCAGGTAGTGATCGGTTGAAGAGCATGCATTTAGTTTTACTTGTATTTAAGAGCAGTTGGAGGCCACGGAAGGAGAGTTGTATGGCATTGAAGCTTGCCTGGAGGGTTGTTAACACAGTGTCCAAAGAAGGGCCGGAAGTATACAGAATGGTGTCGTCTGCGTAGAGGTGGATCAGAGACTCACCAGCAGCAAGAGCGACCTCATTGATGTATACAGAGAAGAGAGTCGGTCCAAGAATTGAACCCTGTGGCACCCCCATAGAGACTGCCAGAGGTCCGGACAACAGACCCTCAGATTTGACACACTGAACTCTATCAGAGAAGTAGTTGGTGAACCAGGCGAGGCAATCATTTGAGAAACCAAGGCTGTTGAGTCTGCCGATGAGGATGTGGTGATTGACAGAGTCGAAAGCCTTGGCCAGATCAATGAATACGGCTGCACAGTAATGTTTCTTATCGATGGCGGTTAAGATATCGTTTAGGACCTTGAGCGTGGCTGAGGTGCACCCATGACCAGCTCTGAAACCAGATTGCATAGCAGAGAAGGTATGGTGAGATTCAAAATGGTCGGTAATCTGTTTGTTGACTTGGCTTTCGTGGATCCGGGGGGGGGGGGGGGGGGGTGGTTAAAAATGATGGGAACTTCAAAAAAACATCTGAAGTTGATAATGTTTCGTTTAAAACATAAAAACTCACCGGACATTATGAAAGTTTATCCAAGTTTATTCTTCCCAGACGATCAATACAGCTACATTCAGACAAAACATGTTTTCACCCGTATATATATATATATATATATACTCCTATTTTGACACTACTCCTTCTTCTCTCTAACCCTTACATCTTTCATGGTTCAAACAGGAAGAGGAAGTGATGACCTGACCTTGATGCCTAATCCAAATATTTCCACCTGTATCCCCCTCTAGCAATCCGGTGACTTCCTCCCGTCCACACAAACACATTCCACAGCCGTCTGGCTCCTACAGAGAACGGTTAACGTCGGATGTACCAACCAGTCTCTGTCCCCCCTCAGATACTATAGTATTACTGATGTACCAACCAGTCTCTGTCCCCCCTCAGATACTATAGTATTACTGATGTACCAACCACGCTCTATCACCCCTCAGATACTATAGTATTACTACAACCAGTCTCTATCCCCCCTCAGATACTATAGTATTACTACAACCAGTCTCTATCCCCCCTCAGATACTATAGTATTACTGATGTACCAACCAGTCTCTATCACCCCTCAGATACTATAGTATTACTACAACCAGTATCTATCCCCCCTCAGATACTATAGTATTACTGATGTACCAACCAGTCTCTGTCCCCCCTCAGATACTATAGTATTACTACAACCAGTATCTATCCCCCCTCAGATACTATAGTATTACTAATGTACCAACCAGTCTCTATCACCCCTCAGATACTATAGTATTACTACAACCAGTATCTATCCCCCCTCAGATACTATAGTATTACTGATATACCAACCAGTCTCTATCACCCCTCAGATACTATAGTATTACTGATGTACCAACCAGTCTCTATCACCCCCCAGATACTATAGTATTACTGATGTAACAACCAGTCTCTATCACCTCTCAGATACTATAGTATTACTGATGTACCAACCAGTCTCTATCACCCCTCAGATACTATAGTATTACTGATATACCAACCAGTCTCCATCACCCCTCAGATACTATAGTATCACTGATGTACCAACCAGGCTCTATCCCCACTCAGATACTATAGTATCACTGATGTACCAACCAGGCTCTATCCCCACTCAGATACTATAGTATTACTGATATACCAACCAGTCTCCATCACCCCTCAGATACTATAGTATCACTGATGTACCAACCAGGCTCTATCCCCCCTCAGATACTATAGTATCACTGATGTACCAACCAGGCTCTATCCCCACTCAGATACTATAGTATTACTGATGTACCAACCAGTCTCTATCACCCCTCAGATACTATAGTATTACTACAACCAGTCTCTATCCCCACTCAGATACTGATGTACCAACCAGTCTCTATCACCCCTGAGATACTATAGTATTACTGATATACCAACCAGTCTCCATCACCCCTCAGATACTATAGTATTACTACAACCAGTCTCTATCCCCCCTCAGATACTATAGTATTACTGATATACCAACCAGTCTCTATCACCCCTCAGATACTATAGTATTACTACAACCAGTCTCTATCCCCCCTCAGATACTATAGTATTACTGATATACCAACCAGTCTCTATCACCCCTCAGATACTATAGTATTACTGATATACCAACCAGTCTCTATCACTCCTCAGATACTATAGTATTACTACAACCAGTATCTATCCCCCCTCAGATACTATAGTATTACTTATGATGTATCACAACCTCTCCCTGTATTCAGATTACAACCTCTCCTTTATTCAGATTACAACCTCTCCCTGTATTCAGATTACAACCTCTCCCTGTATTCAGATTACAACCTCTCCCTGTATTCAGATTACAACCTCTCCCTGTATTCAGATTACAACCTCTCCCTGTATTCAGATTACAACCTCTCCCTGTATTCAGATTACAACCTCTCCTTTATTCAGATTACAACCTCTCCCTGTATTCAGATTACAACCTCTCCCTGTATTCAGATTACAACTGCTCACTCAGTTATTTGCCATTTCAATTTCAGTTTAATCCACCTTAAAAGACAGAACAAATAATACAACAAATATTGTGGTTAAATTCAAATATACTAATTGAACAAAAAAACATTTTTTTTAAATGTATAATTTTTTGTAAATGATATGATAAATAGGACTGGTGGAGTGTTGTCACACATGCAGCTAACACAGACATATGGAAATGTCTGCTCTACCCAAAATTACAACCAATTAATTGCAGCATTACCACAAAAATGGATGAGGCAAGTAGAAGGGAGAAACAAGTAAGGAACTTGTATGTCGGCCCTGCATTAAATAACATGAATGGTTAAAGAAAAGTGGAACTGGAGATAGATGGGAGGGGCTGAGGGAAGCTGAGGGTTGGGATGTGGAACTGGAGATAGATGGGAGGGGCTGACGGAAGCTGAGGGTTGGGATGTGGAACTGGAGACAGGTTGGAGGGGCTGAGGGAAGCTGAGGGTTGGGATGTGGAACTGGAGACAGGTTGGAGGGGCTGAGGGAAGCTGAGGGTTGGGATGTGGAACTGGAGATAGATGGGAGGGGCTGAGGGAAGCTGAGGGTTGGGATGTGGAACTGGAGACAGGTTGGAGGGGCTGAGGGAAGCTGAGGGTTGGGATGTGGAACTGGAGACAGGTTGGAGGGGCTGAGGGAAGCTGAGGGTTGGGATGTGGAACTGGAGATAGATGGGAGGGGCTGAGGGAAGCTGAGGGTTGGGATGTGGAACTGGAGACAGGTTGGAGGGGCTGAGGGAAGCTGAGGGTTGGGTTGTGGAACTGGAGATAGATGGGAGGGGCTGAGGGAAGCTGAGGGTTGGGATGTGGAACTGGAGATAGATGGGAGGGGCTGACGGAAGCTGAGGGTTGGGATGTGGAACTGGAGATAGATGGGAGGGGCTGAGGGAAGCTGAGGGTTGGGATGTGGAACTGGAGATAGGTTGGAGGGGCTGAGGGAAGCTGAGGGTTGGGATGTGGAACTGGAGACAGGTTGGAGGGGCTGAGGGAAGCTGAGGGTTGGGATGTGGAACTGGAGACAGGTTGGAGGGGCTGAGGGAAGCTGAGGGTTGGGATGTGGAACTGGAGATAGGTTGGAGGGGCTGAGGGAAGCTGAGGGTTGGGATGTGGAACTGGAGACAGGTTGGAGGGGCTGAGGGAAGCTGAGGGTTGGGATGTGGAACTGGAGATAGGTTGGAGGGGCTGAGGGAAGCTGAGGGTTGGGATGTGGAACTGGAGACAGATGGGAGGGGCTGAGGGAAGCTGAGGGTTGGGATGTGGAACTGGAGATAGATGGGAGGGGCTGAGGGAAGCTGAGGGTTGGGATGTGGAACTGGAGACAGATGGGAGGGGCTGAGGGAAGCTGAGGGTTGGGATGTGGAACTGGAGACAGATGGGAGGGGCTGAGGGAAGCTGAGGGTTGGGATGTGGAACTGGAGATAGATGGGAGGGGCTGAGGGAAGCTGAGGGTTGGGATGTGGAACTGGAGATAGGTTGGAGGGGCTGAGGGAAGCTGAGGGTTGGGATGTGGAACTGGAGATAGGTTGGAGGGGCTGAGGGAAGCTGAGGGTTGGGATGTGGAACTGGAGATAGGTTGGAGGGGCTGAGGGAAGCTGAGGGTTGGGATGTGGAACTGGAGATAGGTTGGAGGGGCTGAGGGAAGCTGAGGGTTGGGATGTGGAACTGGAGATAGGTTGGAGGGGCTGAGGGAAGCTGAGGGTTGGGATGTGGAACTGGAGATAGGTTGGAGGGGCTGAGGGAAGCTGAGGGTTGGGATGTGGAACTGGAGATAGGTTGGAGGGGCTGAGGGAAGCTGAGGGTTGGGATGTGGAACTGGAGACAGATGGGAGAGGCTGAGGGAAGCTGAGGGTTGGGATGTGGAACTGGAGATAGATGGGAGGGGCTGAGGGAAGCTGAGGGTTGGGATGTGGAACTGGAGACAGATGGGAGGGGCTGAGGGAAGCTGAGGGTTGGGATGTGGAACTGGAGATAGATGGGAGGGGCTGAGGGAAGCTGAGGGTTGGGATGTGGAACTGGAGATAGGTTGGAGGGGCTGAGGGAAGCTGAGGGTTGGGATGTGGAACTGGAGATAGATGGGAGGGGCTGAGGGAAGCTGAGGGTTGGGATGTGGAACTGGAGATAGGTTGGAGGGGCTGAGGGAAGCTGAGGGTTGGGATGTGGAACTGGAGACAGATGGGAGGGGCTGAGGGAAGCTGAGGGTTGGGATGTGGAACTGGAGATAGGTTGGAGGGGCTGAGGGAAGCTGAGGGTTGGGATGTGGAACTGGAGACAGGTTGGAGGGGCTGAGGGAAGCTGAGGGTTGGGATGTGGAACTGGAGATAGATGGGAGGGGCTGAGGGAAGCTGAGGGTTGGGATGTGGAACTGGAGATAGATGGGAGGGGCTGAGGGAAGCTGAGGGTTGGGATGTGGAACTGGAGATAGATGGGAGGGGCTGAGGGAAGCTGAGGGTTGGGATGTGGAACTGGAGATAGGTTGGAGGGGCTGAGGGAAGCTGAGGGTTGGGATGTGGAACTGGAGATAGATGGGAGGGGCTGAGGGAAGCTGAGGGTTGGGATGTGGAACTGGAGATAGATGGGAGGGGCTGAGGGAAGCTGAGGGTTGGGATGTGGAACTGGAGACAGATGGGAGGGGCTGAGGGAAGCTGAGGGTTGGGATGTGGAACTGGAGATAGATGGGAGGGGCTGAGGGAAGCTGAGGGTTGGGATGTGGAACTGGAGATAGGTTGGAGGGGCTGAGGGAAGCTGAGGGTTGGGATGTGGAACTGGAGATAGATGGGAGGGGCTGAGGGAAGCTGAGGGTTGGGATGTGGAACTGGAGATAGGTTGGAGGGGCTGAGGGAAGCTGAGGGTTGGGATGTGGAACTGGAGATAGATGGGAGGGGCTGAGGGAAGCTGAGGGTTGGGATGTGGAACTGGAGCTAGGTTGGAGGGGCTGAGGGAAGCTGAGGGTTGGGATGTGGAACTGGAGATAGGTTGGAGGGGCTGAGGGAAGCTGAGGGTTGGGATGTGGAACTGGAGATAGATGGGAGGGGCTGAGGGAAGCTGAGGGTTGGGATGTGGAACTGGAGATAGGTTGGAGGGGCTGAGGGAAGCTGAGGGTTGGGATGTGGAACTGGAGATAGGTTGGAGGGGCTGAGGGAAGCTGAGGGTTGGGATGTGGAACTGGAGATAGATGGGAGGGGCTGAGGGAAGCTGAGGGTTGGGATGTGGAACTGGAGATAGATGGGAGGGGCTGAGGGAAGCTGAGGGTTGGGATGTGGAACTGGAGACAGATGGGAGGGGCTGAGGGAAGCTGAGGGTTGGGATGTGGAACTGGAGATAGATGGGAGGGGCTGAGGGAAGCTGAGGGTTGGGATGTGGAACTGGAGATAGGTTGGAGGGGCTGAGGGAAGCTGAGGGTTGGGATGTGGAACTGGAGATAGGTTGGAGGGGCTGAGGGAAGCTGAGGGTTGGGATGTGGAACTGGAGATAGATGGGAGGGGCTGAGGGAAGCTGAGGGTTGGGATGTGGAACTGGAGATAGGTTGGAGGGGCTGAGGGAAGCTGAGGGTTGGGATGTGGAACTGGAGATAGGTTGGAGGGGCTGAGGGAAGCTGAGGGTTGGGATGTGGAACTGGAGATAGATGGGAGGGGCTGAGGGAAGCTGAGGGTTGGGATGTGGAACTGGAGATAGGTTGGAGGGGCTGAGGGAAGCTGAGGGTTGGGATGTGGAACTGGAGATAGGTTGGAGGGGCTGAGGGAAGCTGAGGGTTGGGATGTGGAACTGGAGATAGATGGGAGGGGCTGAGGGAAGCTGAGGGTTGGGATGTGGAACTGGAGATAGATGGGAGGGGCTGAGGGAAGCTGAGGGTTGGGATGTGGAACTGGAGATAGGTTGGAGGGGCTGAGGGAAGCTGAGGGTTGGGATGTGGAACTGGAGACAGATGGGAGGGGCTGAGGGAAGCTGAGGGTTGGGATGTGGAACTGGAGATAGGTTGGAGGGGCTGAGGGAAGCTGAGGGTTGGGATGTGGAACTGGAGATAGATGGGAGGGGCTGAGGGAAGCTGAGGGTTGGGATGTGGAACTGGAGATAGGTTGGAGGGGCTGAGGGAAGCTGAGGGTTGGGATGTGGAACTGTGGATAGATGGGAGGGGCTGAGGGAAGCTGAGGGTTGGGATGTGGAACTGGAGATAGATGGGAGGGGCTGAGGGAAGCTGAGGGTTGGGATGTGGAACTGGAGATAGATGGGAGGGGCTGAGGGAAGCTGAGGGTTGGGATGTGGAACTGGAGATAGGTTGGAGGGGCTGAGGGAAGCTGAGGGTTGGGATGTGGAACTGGAGACAGATGGGAGGGGCTGAGGGAAGCTGAGGGTTGGGATGTGGAACTGGAGATAGGTTGGAGGGGCTGAGGGAAGCTGAGGGTTGGGATGTGGAACTGGAGATAGATGGGAGGGGCTGAGGGAAGCTGAGGGTTGGGATGTGGAACTGGAGATAGGTTGGAGGGGCTGAGGGAAGCTGAGGGTTGGGATGTGGAACTGTGGATAGATGGGAGGGGCTGAGGGAAGCTGAGGGTTGGGATGTGGAACTGTGGATAGATGGGAGGGGCTGAGGGAAGCTAAGGGTTGGGATGTGGAACTGGAGATAGATGGGAGGGGCTGAGGGAAGCTGAGGGTTGGGATGTGGAACTGGAGATAGGTTGGAGGGGCTGAGGGAAGCTGAGGGTTGGGATGTGGAACTGGAGATAGGTTGGAGGGGCTGAGGGAAGCTGAGGGTTGGGATGTGGAACTGGAGATAGATGGGAGGGGCTGAGGGAAGCTGAGGGTTGGGATGTGGAACTGGAGATAGATGGGAGGGGCTGAGGGAAGCTGAGGGTTGGGATGTGGAACTGGAGACAGATGGGAGGGGCTGAGGGAAGCTGAGGGTTGGGATGTGGAACTGGAGATAGATGGGAGGGGCTGAGGGAAGCTGAGGGTTGGGATGTGGAACTGGAGATAGATGGGAGGGGCTGAGGGAAGCTGAGGGTTGGGATGTGGAACTGGAGATAGATGGGAGGGGCTGAGGGAAGCTGAGGGTTGGGATGTGGAACTGGAGACAGATGGGAGGGGCTGAGGGAAGCTGAGGGTTGGGATGTGGAACTGGAGATAGGTTGGAGGGGCTGAGGGAAGCTGAGGGTTGGGATGTGGAACTGTGGATAGATGGGAGGGGCTGAGGGAAGCTGAGGGTTGGGATGTGGAACTGGAGATAGATGGGAGGGGCTGAGGGAAGCTGAGGGTTGGGATGTGGAACTGGAGATAGATGGGAGGGGCTGAGGGAAGCTGAGGGTTGGGATGTGGAACTGGAGATAGATGGGAGGGGCTGAGGGAAGCTGAGGGTTGGGATGTGGAACTGGAGATAGATGGGAGGGGCTGAGGGAAGCTGAGGGTTGGGATGTGGAACTGGAGATAGATGGGAGGGGCTGAGGGAAGCTGAGGGTTGGGATGTGGAACTGGAGATAGATGGGAGGGGCTGAGGGAAGCTGAGGGTTGGGATGTGGAACTGGAGACAGGTGGGAGTGGAGTTGCTGGGCAGGGGATGACCCTGGTCGTTTCTGTGGGTCGCTCTGGATGGGAGTTTGTTAGATGACTAATGTGATGTCGAGCGGCTTCATTGCAAGTAGATTTGTATGTTTTATATATTCAGAAAATATATTTGGGACATTGAGTGTCTTCTCTTTTTTGTGTTTCTGACAGAATACTCTGTAGTTGGTCAAAGCTGTGTGTTGGAACACCTTGGTAGAGCAGGATGGGTGAAGGCCTTGTGGTGCCCTGCTCATGTGAATTTTCATTGTTTTTTTTGTGTTTAAAACTCTGTCTTTCTATGGTGTGTGTTTCCCTCAGAATACGGTGGATAAGCTGATAAAGAAGACCAACCTGGCTCTGGTGGTGGGCACCAACTCCTGGAGACAACAGTTCATGGAGGCCATCACAGTCAGTGCAGGTAAAAACCAGCTCCTGAAATGCACATACCACACTCTAGGGGGCGCCATTTAGTGGTCAGATAACTCAAAGGAAGATGGTAAATACTAGCCTGGTTAACATAACTGTTTTGCTAACATTCCACTGTTTGCCACGCTTCATGAAAAGGTCTGGAATGTTAGCACAAACAGAACAGGGACCAGGCTAGGTAAATACAAGGGGTGGCAGGGTAGCCTAGTGGTTAGAGTGTTGGACTAGTAACCGGAAGGTTGCAAGTTCAAACCCCCGAGCTCACCCTGCTTCTCAAAACACATTGGAGGGAAACACCTCCATCCCCTCAGATCCTGCCCTTCATTTTGAGAAGGAGGAAAGAGGATATGAGGAATCAAATCAAGGAAAGATGAATTGAGAAAGACGCCCAGTTTCCTCACACTACACACACACACACACACAATCCTCTCTACATCTCTGTAGATTATTTTTCTCCACAAAGTAAAATCATGGAAGGCCCTCACTCTAATCAGTGAACTGGAAGGCCCTCACTCTGCTCAGTGAACTGGAAGGCCCTCACTCTGCTCAGTAAACTGGAAGGCCCTCACTCTGCTCAGTAAACTGGAAGGCCCTCACTCTGCTCAGTAAACTGGAAGGCCCTCACTCTGCTCAGTAAACTGGAAGGCCCTCACTCTGCTCAGTAAACTGGAAGGCCCTCACTCTGCTCAGTGAACTGGAAGGCCCTCACTCTGCTCAGTGAACTGGAAGGCCCTCACTCTGCTCAGTAAACTGGAAGGCCCTCACTCTGCTCAGTGAACTGGAAGGCCCTCACTCTGCTCAGTGAACTGGAAGGCCCTCACTCTGCTCAGTAAACTGGAAGGCCCTCACTCTGCTCAGTAAACTCCTGGAAGGCCCTCACTCTGCTCAGTAAACTGGAAGGCCCTCACTCTGCTCAGTAAACTGGAAGGCCCTCACTCTGCTCAGTAAACTGAAAGGCCCTCACTCTGCTCAGTGAACTGGAAGGCCCTCACTCTGCTCAGTAAACTGGAAGGCCCTCACTCTGCTCAGTAAACTGGAAGGCCCTCACTCTGCTCAGTAAATTGGAAGGCCCTCACTCTGCTCAGTAAACTCCTGGAAGGCCCTCACTCTGCTCAGTAAACTCCTGGAAGGCTCTCACTCTGCTCAGTAAACTGGAAGGTCCTCACTCTGCTCAGTACATTGGAAGGCCCTCACTCTGCTCAGTAAACTGGAAGGCCCTCACTCTGCTCAGTAAACTCCTGGAAGGCCCTCACTCTGCTCAGTAAACTGGAAGGCCCTCACTCTGCTCAGTAAACTGGAAGGCCCTCACTCTGCTCAGTGAACTGGAAGGCCCTCACTGTGATTGGTGTTAAAATATTTAATCCAGTGGCACTGGTTATTATTTCATGACCCGCTGAAAAATGTATGTCTACATAGACCAAGGCCGGTCTAATCTCCTGCCTATACCACTGTCCAGCTACCCTGCCTAAATAGACCTAGGCCGGTCTAATCTCCTGTCTAGCCCCCTGTCCAGCTACCCTGCCTAAATAGACCTAGGCCGGTCTAATCTCCTGCCTAGCCCCCTGTCCAGCTACCCTGCCTAAATAGACCTAGGCCTGTCTAATCTCCTGCCTAGCCCCCTGTCCAGCTACCCTGCCTAAATAGACCAAGGCCTGTCTAATCTCCTGCCTAGCCCCCTGTCCATCTACCCTGCCTAAATAGACCTAGGCCTGTCTAATCTCCTGCCTAGCCCCCTGTCCACCCTGCCTGCTCATGGAGGCCTCATTTTGTCTGGGGGGATCTGGGCCAGTCACTCACAATGCCTGTCAGGCTACACGCGTCCCTACCTCTGTAGAAGGAAGTCCCCTAATGGCCCGATGAGGGCGCCTAATGGCCTGATGAGGGCCTCTAATGGCCTGTTGAGGGCCCCTAACGGCCTGTTGAGTGCCCCTAATGGCCCGCTGAGGGCCCCTAACGGCCTGTTGAGTGCCCCTAACGGCCTGCTGAGGGCCCCTAATGGCCCGCTGAGGGCCCCTAATGGCCCGCTGAGGGCCTCTAATGGCCTGTTGAGGGCCTCTAATGGCCCGCTGAGGGCCCCTAATGGCCTGTTGAGGGCCCCTAATGGCCTGATGAGGGCCTCTAATGGCCCGTTGAGGGCCCCTAACGGCCTGTTGAGTGCCCCTAATGGCCCGCTGAGTGCCCCTAACGACCTGTTGAGTGCCCCTAATGGAACGCTGAGGGCCCCTAACGGCCTGCTGAGGGCCTCTAATGGCCCGCTGAGGGCCCCTAATGGCCCGCTGAGGGCCCCTAATGGCCCGCTGAGGGCCCCTAATGGCCTGATGAGGGCCCCTAATGGCCTGATGAGGGCCCATAATGGCCTGATGAGGGCCCCTAATGGCCTGTTGAGGGCCCCTAACGGCCTGCTGAGGGCCCCTAACGGCCTGCCGAGGGCCCCTAATGGCCTGCCGAGGGCCCCTAATGGCCTACTGAAAGCCCCTAATGGCCTACTGACAGCCCCTAATGGCCTGTTGAGGGCCCATAACGGCCTGATGAGGGCCCCTAATGGCCTGTTGAGGGCCCCTAATGGCCTGCTGAGAGCCCCTAACGGCCTTGTGAATGTATAGAGTGGACTGTACAAGGTTTTAGCTTTGTTACATATAACAAGATCACTTAATTAAGATGTTCAGTAGTGGCGTGTGTTGTCATTCCTCTTCCTGTCCCATCCTAATAGTTCAGTGTGAGGGTATGTGAGTCTTCTTAGAGTGGGTTAAACACGCCGGGAACCAGGATGTCACTATGAAATACAACCATCTGCTCTTATGAAATATTACTCAATGTATCACAATGTAAGTTAAAATGATTGTCTTCCTCCCTCCCTCCATCTCTCCTCTCCTCTGCTCCTCCCGCCATCTCTCCTCCCGCCATCTCTCCTCTCCTCTGCTCCTCCCTCCTGCCATCTCTCCTCTCCTCTGCTCCTCCCTCCTGCCATCTCTCCTCTCCTCTGCTCCTCCCTCGCTCCATCTCTCCTCTCCTCTGCTCCTCCCTCCCTCCATCTCTCCTCTTCTCTGCTCCTCCCTCCTGCCATCTCTCCTCTCCTCTGCTCCTCCCTCCTGCCATTTCTCCTCTCCTCCTCCCTCCCTCCATCTCTCCTCTTCTCTGCTCCTCCCCCCTGCCATCTCTCCTCTCCTCTGCTCCTCCCTCCTGCCATCTCTCCTCTCCTCCTCCCTCCCTCCATCTCTCCTCTCCTCTGCTCCTCCCTCGCTCCATCTCTCCTCTCCTCTCCTCCTCCCTCCCTCCATCTCTCCTCTCCTCTGCTCCTCCCTCGCTCCATTTCTCCTCTCCTCTGCTCCTCCCTCCCTCCATCTCTCATCTCCTCTGCTCCTCCCTCCATCTCTCCTCTCCTCTGCTCCTCCCTCCATCTCTCCTCTCTTCTGCTCCTCCCTCCCGCCATCTCTCCTCTGCTCCTCCCTCCCGCCATCTCTCCTCTCCTCTGCTCCTCCCTCGCTCCATCTCTCCTCTGCTCTGCTCCTCCCTCCCTCCATCTCTCCTCTCCTCTGCTCCTCCCTCCCTCCATCTCTCCTCTCCTCTGCTCCTCCCTCCCTCCATCTCTCATCTGCTCTGCTCCTCCCTCCCTCCATCTCTCCTCTCCTCTGCTCCTCCCTCCATCTCTCCTCTCCTCCTCCCTCCCGCCATCTCTCCTCCCCCCCCCCCTCCTCCCTCCATTCCCCCCCCCCTCCTCCCTCCCTTGTCCCCAGGAGACGAGGATGAGGAAGACTCCGGTGAAGAGCGTCTTCCGTCTTGTTGTGACTACGTCATGCACTTCCTCACCGTCTTCTGGAAGGTGAGTAGAGTTGGTGATCCTCTGTAGCTCAGATGATAGAGCATGTTTTTTTTTTTTGCAACGCCGAGGGTCGTGGGTTCGAATCCCGTGACCTCCCATATGTAAAATGCCGAGGGTTGTGGGTTCGATTCCCGTGACCTCCCATATGTAAAATGCCGAGGGTCGTGGGTTCGAATCCCGTGACCTCCCATATGTAAAATGCCGAGGGTCGTGGGTTCGATTCCCGTGACCTCCCATATGTAAAATGCCGAGGGTCGTGGGTTCGAATCCCGTGACCTCCCATATGTAAAATGCGCACATGACTGTAAGTCCCTTTAGATAAAAACATCTGCTAAATGTTATTAGTAACACTTTAGTGCCATTACTCATAGCTATTAATAACTGTTAACGATGGCTACTGACACGATGTTACGATGTGTTTAAGGGCTTTATGAATGCATTCATAAGGACACCTATAGTAAAGTGTTATATAATAGTATTATTAATTATATTATTATGCATATTATTATTCATATTATTATGAATAATATATTATTATGAATACTACTATAATAATAGTAATAATAATGTAATATTCATATGATTATTATTCATAATATTATTCATATTATTCTGAATATTCATATTATTCATATTACCACGAATAATACTATTCATATTATTCTAATTGTTATTCATATCAATATGATTATTACTAATATTATTATTAATGAAATTATTAATGTTATTATTATTATTAATGAAATTATTCATATTCATATTATTAATATTAGGTGCTGTTTGCCTGTGTTCCTCCCACGGACTGCCTGAACGGCTAGGCTGGCTATTCATATTAATATTATTCATATTATTATTCATATTAATAATATCATGAATACTACTATAATAATAGTAATAATAATATAATATAATATGATTATTATTCATAGTATTATTCATATTATTCAAATTGTTATTCATGTTATTCATATTCATATTACCATGAATAATACTATTCATATCATTCTCATTGTTATTCATATTAATATGATTATTATTCATATTATTATTATTAATATTAGGTGCTGTTCGCCTGTGTTCCTCCCACGGACTACCTGAACGGCTGGGCCTGCTTCTTCATCTCCATCGTCATCATCGGCATGCTGACCGCAGTGATCGGAGATCTGGCCTCTCACTTTGGCTGCACCATCGGGCTGAAGGACTCCGTCACTGCCATGGTGTTCGTGGCGCTGGGTACGTCTGTCCCTGGTGAGTACACTAATGGATAGCAGTGGGGGGGGGGGGGGGGGGGGGGTATTTTTTATTTTATTTTACCTTTATTTAACTAGGCACGTCAGTTAAGAAAATTCTAATTTACAATGACGGCCTACCGGGGCCAAACCCGGACGACGCTGGGCAGTGATGTGTCCTATAAGGAGCATTGGTGGCAAATCTGATGGCCGAATGGTAAAGAACATCTAGCCGCTCGAGATCACCCTTACCTGCCGTTCTATAAATTATGTCTCCGTAATCTAGCATGGGTAGGATGGTCATCTGAATCAGAGTTAGTTTGACAGCTGGGGTGAAAGAGGAGCGATTACGATAGAGGAAACCAAGTCAAAATGTAAGTTTAGCCTGCAGCTTTGATATGTGCTGAGAGAAGGACAGTGTACCGTCTAGCCAAACTCCAAGTACTTGTATAAGGTGACTACCTCAAGCTCTAAACCCTCAGAAGAAGTGACCACACCTGTGGGAAGAGGGGCATTCTTCTTACCAAACCACATTACCTTTGTTTTGGAGGTGTTCAGAACAAGGTTAAGGGTAGAGAAAGCTTGTTGGACACTGTGGTCGTAGGGGGTGTGGGCATAGAGGTTGTGGGGCTAGGGGGTGTGGGCATAGAGGTTGTGGGGGTAGGGGGTTTGGGCATAGAGGTTGTGGGGGTAGGGGGTGTGGGCGTAGGGAGTGTGGGGGTAGGGGGTGTGGGCGTAGGGGGTGTGGTGGTAGGGGGTGTGGGAGTAGATGTAGGGTAGTAGGTGTAGGGGTAGAAGGTGTAGGGTAGAAAGTGTAGGGGTAGAAGGTGTAGGGGTAGAAGGTGTAGGGGTAGAAGGTGTAGGTGTAGAAGGTGTAGGGGTAGAAGGTGTAGGGTAGAAGGTGTAGGGGTAGAAGGTGTAGGGTAGAAGGTGTAGGTGTAGGGTTAGAAGGTGTAGGGTAGAAGGTGTAGGGTAGAAAGTGTAGGGGTAGAAGGTGTAGGGGTAGAAGGTGTAGGGGTAGAAGGTGTAGGTGTAGAAGGTGTAGGGGTAGAAGGTGTAGGGTAGAAGGTGTAGGGGTAGAAGGTGTAGGGTAGAAGGTGTAGGTGTAGGGTTAGAAGGTGTAGGGTAGAAGGTGTAGGGTAGAAGGTGTAGGGGTAGAAGGTGTAGGGGTAGAAGGTGTAGGGGTAGAAGGTGTAGGGTAGAAGGTGTAGGGTAGAAGGTGTAGGTGTAGGGTAGAAGGTGTAGGGTAGAAGGTGTAGGGTAGAAGGTGTAGGGGTAGAAGGTGTAGGGTAGAAGGTGTAGGGGTAGAAGGTGTAGGGTAGAAGGTGTAGGGTAGAAGGTGTAGGTGTAGGGTAGAATGTGTAGGGTAGAAGGTGTAGGGTAGAAGGTGTAGGGTAGAAGGTGTAGGGGTAGAAGGTGTAGGGTAGAAGGTGTAGGGTAGAAGGTGTAGGGGTAGAAGGTGTAGGGGTAGAAGGTGTAGGGGTAGAAGGTGTAGGGTAGAAGGTGTAGGTGTAGGGTAGAATGTGTAGGGTAGAAGGTGTAGGGGTAGAAGGTGTAGGGTAGAATGTGTAGGGTAGAAGGTGTAGGGTCGAAGGTGTAGGGGTAGAAGGTGTAGGGTAGAAGGTGTAGGGTAGAAGGTGTAGGGTAGAAGGTGTAGGGTAGAAGGTGTAGGTGTAGGGTAGAAGGTGTAGGGTAGAAGGTGTAGGGGTAGAAGGTGTAGGGTAGAAGGTGTAGGGTAGAAGGTGTAGGTGTAGGGTAGAAGGTGTAGGGTAGAGGGGTGTAGGGTAGAAGGTGTAGGGTAGAAGGTGTAGGGTAGAAGGTGTAGGTGTAGAAGGTGTAGGGTAGAAGTGTAGGTGTAGAAGGTGTAGGTGTAGAAGGTGTAGGGTAGAAGGTGTAGGGTAGAAGGTGTAGGTGTAGGGTTAGAAGGTGTAGGGTAGAAGGTGTAGGGTAGAAGGTGTAGGGGTAGAAGGTGTAGGGTAGAAGGTGTAGGGTAGAAGGTGTGGGGTAGAAGGTGTAGGTGTAGAAGGTGTAGGGTAGAGGTGTAGGGTAGAAGGTGTAGGGTAGAAGGTGTAGGTGTAGAAGGTGTAGGTGTAGAAGGTGTAGGGTAGAAGGTGTAGGGGTAGAAGGTGTAGGGTAAAGGGTGTAGGGTAGAAGGTGTAGGTGTAGGGTAGAAGGTGTAGGGTAGAGGGGTGTAGGGTAGAAGGTGTAGGTGTAGGGGTAGAAGGTGTAGGGTAGAAGGTGTAGGGTAGAAGGTGTAGGTGTAGGGTAGAAGGTGTAGGGTAGAAGGTGTAGGGTAGAAGGTGTAGGGGTAGAAGGTGTAGGGTAGAAGGTGTAGGGTAGAAGGTGTAGGGTAGAAGGGTAGGTGTAGGTTAGAAGGTGTAGGGTAGAAGGTGTAGGGTAGAAGGTGTAGGGGTAGAAGGGGTAGGGTAGAAGGTGTAGGGTAGAAGTTGTAGGGTAGAAGGTGTAGGGTAGAAGGTGTAGGTGTAGGGTAGAAGGTGTAGGGGTAGAAGGTGTAGGGTAGAAGGTGTAGGGTAGAAGGTGTAGGGTAGAAGGTGTAGGGTAGAAGGTGTTAGGTGTAGGGTAGAAGGTGTAGGGGTAGAAGGTGTAGGGTAGAAGGTGTAGGGTAGAAGGTGTAGGGTAGAAGGTGTAGGTGTAGAAGGTGTAGGGTAGAAGGTGTAGGGTAGAATGTGTAGGGTAGAAGGTGTAGGGTAGAAGGTGTAGGGTAGAAGGTGTAGGTGTAGAAGGTGTAGGGAGAAGGTGAGGGTAGAAGGTGTAGGGTAGAAGGTGTAGGGTAGAAGGTGTAGGTGTAGGGTAGAGGTGTAGGGTAGAGGGGTGTAGGGTAGGTAGGTGTTAGGTGTAGGGTAGAAGGTGTAGGGTAGAAGGTGTAGGGTAGAAGGTGTAGGTGTAGGGGTAGAAGGTGTAGGGTAGAAGGTGTAGGGTAGAAGGTGTAGAGGGTAGAAGGTGTAGGGTAGAAGGTGTAGGTAGAAGGATGAGGTGTAGGGGTAGAAGGTGTAGGGTAGATGTGTAGGGGTTGTAATGTGTAGGTGTAGAGGGTGTAGAAGGTGTAGGGTAGAGGTGTAGGGTAGAAGGTGTAGGGGTAGAAGGTGTAGGGGTAGAAGGTGTAGGGTAGAAGGTGTAGGTGTAGGGTAGAAGGAGTAGGGTAGAGGGGTGTAGGGTAGAAGGTGTAGGGTAGAAGGTGTAGGGTAGAGATGGTGTTAGGGTAGAAAGGTGTAGGTGTAGGGTAGAAGGTGTAGGGTAGAAGGTGTAGGGTAGAAGGTGTAGGTAGAAGGTTGTAGGGGTAGAAGGTATAGGGTAGGAAGGTGTAGGGTAGAATGTGTAGGTGTAGGGTAGAAGGTGTAGGTGTAGGGTAGAAGGTGTAGGGTAGAAGGTGTAGGGGTAGAAGGTGTAGGGTAGAAGTGTAGGGTAGAAGGTGTAGGTGTAGGGTAGAAGGAGTAGTGTAGAGGGTGTAGGGTAGAAGGTTTGGTAGAAGGTGTAGGGTAGAGGTGTAGGGTAGAAGGTGTAGGGGTAGAAGGTGTAGGGTAGAAGGGTGTAGGGGTAGAAGGTGTAGGTAGAAGGGTGTAGGGTAGAAGGTGTAGGGTAGAAGGTGTAGGGTAGAGGGGTGTAGGGTAGAAGGTGTAGGTGTAGGGTTAGAAGGTGTTGTGGGTGTAAGTCATACAACATTTAAGCGTCTTTCTATCTTTTTTCACTGCTACTTTGAAATTATTTTTAAATGATTCAGTCGTAAAATATAAAACAAAGAACATAATTTTGTATAAAGAAGATCTAGCCAATAGAGATGGAGCTTCGCTTCCGGAGCCGAGGGGGAACCACACACCATCTCCAACCGCCTCCCCAGACCACCAGGAGGGCGACCAGTCAGCGGTGAGAACTGACCTGAATCCTCTCCTCACACATAATACAATATATATGATATTAGTGCTTTTCAAACAGATTTCCTTTTGCTTCTCAATAAAAAGTAACTGGAATCAAAAATAATAAAACATTTAAGTATCTTTATTTATGATATCTAAATATATCTCCATATTCTCCTGTTCCTCAGGACATGGGATGGACAGTCGACCAGCCATGGCGATATTTGAGCTGCTGGACTACATTGTCAATGAGGTCAGATGAGCTGCTGACTCCACATATTATTCTCTGTATTACCAATTCTTCTTGTCTGTGTGCTCCGGGGATTTTGAAATAACATTTGTCTTACACACCTTTTTACTCATTCCCAGCCTCCTCCCAGGCTGCCACTTGGTGTCTTCACCAACGATTTCAACGAGTTTGTGACTAAATGGTGAGCCCAAGTATTCATCATATAAGAATAGTGCCCATTACCTCAGCACCTTTTGTTGTTTTACCATGACTTTTCTCAGATTTTTGGCTGTGTGTGGACTCAACACACGTCTTGTGAATTATTGTAGGCACAGCGTAGAGCAATGTGGAGCAAATGTACATTTTTAAAGATAGCCATCATTCTCAAGGGATGAGAAAGTTATGTCAGCAGAATGAGATTTCTTGTGCAGCTTAATCATGGCTTTCTTTTCTATTCTTCTTTGGGGGGGGGGGGGGGCTAATGACTTCTCTGGAGTCATGTCATGGAGATTTTCAAATGTTTCTGTTTGTGTTAATAGTCTGATCAAGAATCCAGCAGAGCGAGCTGACCTGAAGATGCTGATGGTGAGTAGCTATTAACTGTTATCGCTGTCGACTGTTATTTGAAGTGCATCTATGTAGTTGGACAGTTCAGCTCTGATTGTTCATTGGTCCTCTGTAGCTCATGTTTCTCTAGCTCAGTTGGTAGAGCATAGCGCTTGCAACGTCAGGATTATTCGGTTATATTCCCGGGACCACCCGTATGTATCCATAAATGAATAAGTCGCGTTGAATAAAAGCGTCTCCTAACTGACGTATTATTATATATATATTATTACTATATTTATTATTATTGAGGTTTGTAAACACATTTTATAGTTTGCAAATTGGCTATGTTCGCTACTGTACATGCCCTTTCGATATCAGCCATGGACTAATATTGATGCGTTAATGAACTAACTTGCGTTTACTGTTTGTTATTGTTTAGAACCACACGTTTATCAAACGTGCTGAGGTGGAGGAGGTGGACTTTGCTGGCTGGATGTGTAAAACCATGGGTCTCAACCAACCCAGCACCCCACCCGTGGCACTGAATGAGAAACCCAACGCCAGCTGCTTCCCACATGAGGATCCCCAGTGCCTCACTGTCTCTCTCTCTCTCTCTCACACACACACACACACACACACACACACACACACACACACACACACACACACACACACTTTGGCACCCCTTTCGTCTTGCTCTTAAGAGGTTTCAGCTCTTAAGTATACTTATCATCAACAGGGCCCATTTAACTACCTGCCCTCCAGGACACCTACAACACCCGATGTCACAGGAAGGCAAAAAAGACTATCAAGGACAACAACCACCCGAGCCACTGCCTGTTCACCCCGCTATCATCCAGAAGGCGAGGTCAGTACAGGTGCATCAAAGCTGGGACAGAGAGACTGAAAAACAGCTTCTATCTCAAGGCCATCAGATTGTTAAACAGCCATCACTAGCACAGAGAGGCTGCTGTCAACATACAGACTCAAATCTCTGGCCACTTAATTAAATGGACTTAATTTAATATGATTGCTGCCTACCTACAGACTTGATATCATTGGCCACTTTAATAAATGTAACACTAGTCTCTTTAATAATGCCACTTTAAGAATGTTTACATATCTCGCATTGCTCATCACATATGTATATAATGTATACTGTATCCTTCACTATCTATTGCATCTTAGCCGCTCTGTCACTGCTCATCCATATATTTTATACTTATATATTCTCATCCCATTCCTTTAAATAGAGAAGATTGTAGATTGTGTGCATTGGGTTCTGTTGTGGAATTGTTAGATATTACCTGTTAGATACTGCTGCACTGTCGGAACTAGAAGCATTTCACTACACTCACAATAACATCTGCTAACCATGTGACCAATACAATTTGATTTGATTTTGCACCTTTCTCTCTCTCTCTCTCCATTTTACTCTCTTTATGTCTCTCTCTCCCTCTTTCCCTCTATCTCCCTCTCTCCCTCCCTCTCTTCCTCTCTTTCCCTCTCTCTCTCTCACTCTCTCTATTTCCCTCTCTCTTTCTTTCTCTATTTCCCTCTCTCTCTCTCTCTATTTCCCTCTCTCTCTCTCTCTCTCTCTATTTCCCTCTCTCTCTCTCTATTTCCCTCCCTCTCTCTCTCTCTCCCTCTTTCCCTCTCTCTCTCTCTCCCTCCCTCTCTTTCCCTCTCTCTCTCTCTCTCACCCTCTCTCTCTCTCTCTATTTCCCCCTCTCTCTCTCTCCCTCTCTATTTCCCTCTCTCTCTCTCTCTCCCTCTTTCCCTCTCTCTCTCTCTCTCTCTCTCTCTCTCCCTCCCTCTCTTTCCCTCTCTCCTCTCTCTCTCTCTCTCTCTCTCTCTCTCTCTCTCTCTCACTCTCTCTATTTCCCTCTCTCTCTCTATTTCCCTCTCTCTCTCTCTCTCTCTCTCTCTCTCTCACTCTCTCTATTTCCCTCTCTCTCTCTCTATTTCCCTCTCTCTCCTCTCTCTATTTCCCTCTCTCTCTCTCTCTCTCTCTCACTCTCTCTATTTCCCTCTCTCTCTCTATTTCCCTCTCTCTCTCTCTCTCTATTTCCCTCTCTCTCTCTATTTCCTCTCTCTCTCTCTCTCTCTATTTCCCTCTCTCTCTCTCTATTTCCCTCTCTCTCTCTCTCTATTTCCCTCTCTCTCTCTCTCTCTCTCTCCCTCCCTCTCTTTCCCTCTCTCCTCTCTCTCTCTCTCTCTCACACTCTCTCTATTTCCCTCTCTCTCTCTCTATTTCCCCCTCTCTCTCTCTCTATTTCCCCCTCTCTCTCTCTCTATTTCCCCCTCTCTCTCTCTCTCTCTCTCTCTCTCTCTCTTTCCAGACACATTTGCCAGTAAGGTAGCGGCGGTGCAGGACACACATGCAGACGCCTCCATCGGTAATGTGACGGGCAGCAACGCGGTCAACGTGTTCCTGGGCATCGGGGTGGCGTGGTCGATAGCCGCCATTTACTGGCACATGCAAGGCAAGCAGGTTTGTGGTGGAGGCCGGCTCGCTGGCCTTCTCCGTCACCCTCTACACCATCTTCGCCTTCCTGGGGGTCTCCGTGCTGCTGTACCGCCGCCGGGCCCACATCGGGGGGGAGCTGGGCGGGCCGCGCGGCCACAGACTGGCCACCTCAGCCTTCTTCTTCAGTCTCTGGTTCCTCTACATCCTCTTCTCCAGCATGGAGGCCTACTGTCATATAGAGGGCTTCTAGAACCTCCTGGAACACTTCTGTAACACTTCTAGAACACCTCTGAGACACTTCTAGAACACTTCTGAGACACTTCTAGAATTCTTCTGAGACACTTCTAGAATACTTCTGAGACACTTCTAGAATACTTCTGGGACACTTCTAGAATACTTCTGGGACACTTCTAGAATTCTTCTGAGACACTTCTAGAATACTTCTGGGACACTTCTAGAATACTTCTGGGACACTTCTAGAGCCTCCTTACAGGAGGTTCAAAGTATAACTTAATGGAGAGTAAAAGTAGGATTCTCAGTGTGGAATGATGGAATGATGGAATGATATTTTGTTGGTATGAAGGGATGAGAGGAGGAGAACAGTATGAGGTAAAGGGAGTGGTGGCCCCCCTCTCCTCCGCCCCTCCACCTTCCCTCAACCCCACTCTAAGAACCCCCAGACATAATCAGTCCATCTCCTCTGAAGGAGATGTCTGTTAAGGCAGGGAGAGCCGGTCTGCTACCCACATGGGTGTGCTTACAGCTGGGGTTAGGGTACCTCTATACCAGGGTAAGAACACCAGAGGGTGTCTCATCTGGTCTGGTCTGTAATCCACTAGAAGAGACAATAAGCTGATGAGATCTGAGCTATCAGAAGAAGTCTATATTTTTCTCAACACCTTGATGAGAACAACCTTTTCTAGACTAAGTATTTTGGGGGATAAAACCAAAACACTTTTTTTTTTTTTTTTACAAAAAAAAGAGGAAATCAAAGATACTATTTTCTAATCTTCATGGAGAACAAAACATGTTATATAACTAATGGAACAGATATTGTTGATGATGAATGACAATTGAATGGTCATAGTATTCAGTAGTATTTTATTTGCTTAGTTTCTTAATAAGGAACGAATAAGAGGCAAGAAAGAGCAGAGTTGTCAGAGGCAAGAAACTAAAACAGGAAGCGCCCGTGGAGGAGGAGGAGGAGGAGGAGGAGGAGGAGGAACAACAGAGAACAAGTACAGACATATCAACTATCAAACTAAAGACAGGAGGAGGAGGAGGAGGAGCAAGAGGAGGAGGAGGAGGAGGAGGAGTGGAAGAAGATGAGGAAGACATTGAAGGATAACATTATCAGAGTGCCCTGAACATTACTTCAGTACATCTGTCTGTATATAGCATATTTCCATATATTCTGTATATTTTGACTATTTATTTCAATGTGGTCACATTCAGCTTCTTCAGTCCTACAGGGACTTCAGCTCCTACAGGGACTACTGTGGCTTGGTATGGGGGGGGGGGGGGGGGGTGCCTGTGTCGCAAATGGCACCCCATTCACTATATAGTGCACTACTTTAGACCAGGGCCGATATGGTTCAGGCTCTGCACTATATAGTGCACTACTTTAGACCAGGGCCGATATGGTTCTGGCTCTGCACTATATAGGGAATAGGGTTCCATTTTAGCTGCGTCCCAATGTCTTCTTCATGTTTTCTAAAATATCTATTATATCTCCCTAAAACATTTAAGAAATGACATTGTTATATTATTTGTTATTAATAACAATAATATCTTGCTCTTACAAAGTTTTCAAAAATCCCCTCAAAAATGGTGTTTCTGCAGAGAACTGTAACAGATTGATAATTTACAGGTATTTTTCTACTGGTCTTCCCATGATGCACTTTGCTAATATACATCTATTTATTGAGACTTCTTCTGTAAAAAAAAAAAATAATATGCTACAAAATGGCAATATTGAACTGTAAGACTAGGAACACGTGTCATCCTCTGTAGCTCACTACATGCATGGTCTGAGAGGGTTGAGATGAGATGGCCTGACTCGTGTCTCATTGACAAGCTTTTCCTTCCATTCATGTGATACTTAATCAGAGTAAATTATTACGTTATCGTTTGTTACATATTCAAAGGGATATATGTGTTAAATAGATTGCCCGCTGGTATAGAGGGGGTTAGAGAGCAAGCCGGTACAGGAATGTTGTTTGGGTGTAATCATGTATTGAAGGCTGTTATGTTTAGTGTGCCTGGTAACTCACAATCTACAGTAGGTTACATCCCACTGGCTCAGAGAGAGAGAGAGAGAGAGAGAGCTGAGACACAGAGAGAGAGAGAGGGAGAGAGAGAGAGAGCTGAGACACCGAGACACCGAGAGAGAGAGAGAGAGAGAGAGAGCAGAGACAGATAGAGACAGAGAGAGAGAGAGAGAGCTGAGACACCGAGAGAGAGAGAGTGAAAGAGAGAGATAGAGGGTTAGAGAGAGAGGAGAAGGGAGAGAAGAGAGAGAGCTGAGAGAGAGAGGAGAAGGGAGAGAGAGAGAGAGAGGGGGGGGGGGGGAGAGAGAGAGAGAGCTGAGACGGAGGGAGAGAGAGAGAGAGAGAGATGAGACAGAGAGATGAGACACAGAGAGAGAGAGAGAGAGAGAGAGAGAGGGAGAGAGAGAGAGCTGAGACAGATAGAGAGAGAGAGTCAGAGAGCTGAGACACCGAGAGAGAGAGAGGAGAAGGGAGAGAAGAGAGAGAGCTGAGACAGAGAGAGAGAGAGAGGAGAAGGGAGAGAGAGAGAGAGAGAGAGGGGGAGGGAGAGAGAGCTGAGACAGACAGAGAGAGAGAGGAGAAGGGAGAGAGAGAGAGAGAGAGGGGGAGGGAGAGAGAGCTGAGACAGACAGAGAGAGAGAGAGAGAGAGAGAGAGAGAGAGAGGGGGAGGGAGAGAGAGCTGAGACAGACAGAGAGAGAGAGAGAGAGAGAGAGAGAGAGAGAGAGCAGTATGGGGTACTGGAGATGTGTGTAGTGGGTTGTACTGTAACACAACTGGTGATTTGGTTTTATGACATTAAAAACTCGTGTATACTGATTTCTCCCAACAATCAGATGTTGTTTCCTTTATATATCTATTGATCTATAAATATACCATATATACAGTAGTCTATTATATAAGTCAGTCATTGTTGGTCATTTTAAATCTGTGTAGAGAACCAAAAGAGCAGAGAGGTACAACTACAATACCATGGGGTGTATTCACAACAAACCAAAAGAACCAAAAAAACTGGGAAGGACCGACCTGAATCTGTCCAATAGAGACTCTCGTTTTCGTTGCAAAACGTTTTTTTTTTTTTCTCCATTTGCTAACGACTGCAACTGACAGAGATCGTCGGCTTGTAGTCCCAAAAACGGGAATGAGTCACCTCTGGTTCGTTCGGGAAAATTAACGAGGGGAAGAATATGGTTTTGTCATAAAATTGCAAAAATAATGTTTTAAAAAATAATGTTTACAAAAAAATAATGTCTGAGGTTTAACACAGGCTCAGGAGATCTTATACATTTAGTTCTGTAATATAATATCAGTCAGTTAACTTGACCTTTATGAATTATGAGGCCTCTATGTGCATTCTGTAATTGCTTCAAAATTCACACAAAGTGACATTAGCTGATAAAGATTATCAAAACATATCACATCTTCTATAAGCCGGTGTTTACCACATAACTTATTTTATGTGTTTGTTCTAAAACCCCATTCATTTCCCCAACAGGCTTTGGCCAACAAGCCATGGAGGAGTTGGAGTGGCTCTCTATGAATACACCCTAGTAACACGATGAGGTCATCAGAGGGCGACCAGGAAGTTGCAGTGATACTCTGGTACCACCAGGTCGTGCCAGAGTATCAATCTCAATTGGCAATCTCAACCTCCAGTCCCTGTGATGTGGTTGTCTCTTGGACTGATCTGGTCTGGTCTGGTTTGGACTGCTCTGGTTTGGACTGATCTGGTTTGGACTGCTCTGGTTTGGACTGATCTGGTTTGGACTGCTCTGGTTTGGACTGCTCTGGTTTGGACTGCTCTGGTTTGGACTGGACTGCTCTGGTTTGGACTGCTCTGGTTTGGACTGCTCTGGTTTGGACTGGACTGCTCTGGTTTGGACTGCTCTGGTTTGGACTGCTCTGGTTTGGACTGGACTGCTCTGGTTTGGACTGCTCTGGTTTGGACTGCTCTGGTTTGGTCTGGTTTGGACTGCTCTGGTTTGGACTGATCTGGTTTGGACTGGACTGCTCTGGTTTGGACTGCTCTGGTTTGGACTGATCTGGTTTGGACTGCTCTGGTTTGGACTGCTCTGGTTTGGACTGATCTGGTTTGGACTGCTCTGGTTTGGACTGCTCTGGTTTGGACTGGACTGCTCTGGTTTGGACTGCTCTGGTTTGGACTGATCTGGTTTGGTCTGCTTTGGTCTGATGTGGTTTGTTCTGGTTTGGTCTGGTCTTGTCTGGTCTGGTTTGGACTGCTCTGGTTTGGACTGCTCTGGTTTGGCCTGGTTTGGACTGCTCTGGTTTGGCCTGGTTTGGACTGCTCTGGTTTGGACTGCTCTGGTTTGGACTGCTCTGGTTTGGACTGCTCTGGTTTGGTCTGGTCTGCTCTGGTCTGGTTTGGACTGCTCTGGTCTGGTTTGGACTGCTCTGGTTTGGACCGGGTTAGGGTTTTGCCGGGCTAGGCCGTCATTGTAAATAAGAATTTGTTCTTAACTGGCTTGCCTAGTTAAGTAACATAAATAAACGACAAACAAACACAGTGACGTGTGCGTGGCTACAGGCATGTCAACATAGGTGTGTGTTTCATTATCAGGTCCATTCTTCCCCTCCTGAGAGTCTTATAGAAAACAAGACGAGTTGTGTTATCAAGTGACCACAAATAGAATGATATACACCCATGATCTTATCTACACCAAGGTTAGGCTCAATTCCATTTCTACCAGGGTTAGGCTCAATTCCATTTCAATCAGGGTTAGGCTCAATTCCATTTCTTCCAGGGTTAGGCTCAATTCCATTTCTACCAGGGTTAGGCTCAATTCCATTTCAATCAGGGTTAGGCTCAATTCCATTTCTACCAGGGTTAGGCTCAATTCCATTTCAATCAGGGTTAGGCTCAATTCCATTTCTACCAAGGTTAGGCTCAATTCCATTTCTACCAGGGTTAGGCTCAATTCCATTTCTATCCGGGTTAGGCTCAATTCCATTTCTATCCGGGTTAGGCTCAATTCCATTTCTACCAGGGTTAGGCTCAATTCCATTTCAATCAGGGTTAGGCTCAATTCCATTTCTACCAAGGTTAGGCTCAATTCCATTTCTACCAGGGTTAGGCTCAATTCCATTTCTATCTGGGTTAGGCTCAATTCCATTTCAATCAGGGTTGGGGTCAACTCCATTTCAATCAGATTTGGGGTCAATTCCATTTCAATCAGATTTGGGGTCAATTCCATTTCAATCAGATTTGGGGTCAATTCCATTTCAATCAGGGTTGGGGTCAATTCCAATTCCATTCCAGTCAATTCAGAAAGTAAAACAGATTCCTCATTGAAAAGCATTGAAGATAATTGGAATTTGAATTTCGGTGTACCTGAATTGACTGGAATTGAAATGGAATTGAGCCCTACCTTGGTCAAAATACATTCAAACAATATATTTATCATGATGCCTGTCTTGTTTCTTTGATGGTAGATCATGTTTTTAGTTTGGTTGTAATTATGACTTTGTCACGTGAAAAGAGTTGATGTGTGACCCTGTGAGGCTCGGTTGGTAGAGAATGGTGCTTGCAACAGCAGGGTTTGTGGGTTCAATTTCCAAAAGTATAAATATGTGTGCACTCTACTGTAAGTCTCTGTGGATAAGAGTGTCTGCTAAATGACTACCGTGTACATACATACCCCTGTATCTCTTTCACTCGTCGTGCTGTTCTGTAGAGCTTGCTTTGTCTTCAAACTACAAATCTTTAAAAGAAAAAGTACAATTACCAGATACTGTAGAGGTGCAGGAAGTGAAACATTGTCATTTTAAAAGTCAGATCACTAAGGGGTGGGTTTTAGACGTAGTTGGGCACACACAGTTTGTTGTTTTACACCACAATGCTGTCATTATCACAAATGCAAAAGGCGATAAGAACGCGTTTTAATGGATCGTCTTTATATAAAAAAATAATTGTAATGAGTTAAATATTCACGTCTAAAGTGCAAGGTGCAGGATGAGTTTTCTGAGGCCGTGTCACCTATTGGTTCTTTGCAAGGTGCAGGATGAGTTTTCTGAGGCCGTGTCACCTATTGGTTCTTTGCAGGACAACAGACAGGCCTCCATAATACACAACTATTGCATAACTATCTAAGGGATTTTGCCTGTGCTTAACTCTATTCTGTTTTTGTTTTTTTTATCCTAAAAAAACTCCCTTGTCCTTGCCGATGACAAGCATACCCATAACATGCAGCCAACACCATGGTTGAAATATGAAGAGGGGTGTGTTGTCGTATTTGCCCCAAACATAACACTTTGTATTTAGGCCTGGTAATCACCAGATTACACTGGAGGTCATGAACAGTATTTAAAAAAATAAAAATCCACATATTAGACATTCAAGATCACATTTCTCAAAAGTGTATGGTTTTTTTTGTTGTTGTGTAATCTCATCGTGCAGGTCAGAGGAGGGGGATTTGTTTAGTTTGAATATTTATTAAAAATCACCATATTTATTATAAATCACCATATTTATTATAAATCACCATATTTATTATAAATCACTGTATTTATTAAAAATCACCATATTTATTATAAATCACCATATTTATTAAAAATCTCCATATTTATTATAAATCACCATATTTATTATAAATCACCATATTTATTAAAAATCTCCATATTTATTATAAATCACCATATTTATTATAAATCACCATATTTATTATAAATCACTGTATTTATTAAAAATCTCCATATTTGTAACAAAATCTTAAGTTGTTTCTCATTTGAATCAGCATTGATGTAACGGTATGTATGGCAACATTGAAATAAACTTTTATTTCACATTGTGATATGATTTTATAAATATTTTTTTTTAAAGACATGTGTGAATGATCTCTACTGATGTCCTAGGATATCAAATAGATATAATATATTTAACAAAAACTTTAATATAGATTTAATATAGACGTTATTCATTCATTGTGCTACTGATAAAATTAAAAAACAATCTCATGAATTGACATTTTCTTACCATGTCCATCTCACTGTAGCTGGGCCCTTAGCTCTCTGGTCAACAGTAGGGCACTATACTGTAGAGGACTCTGGTCAACAGTAGGGCACTATACTGTAGAGGACTCTGGTCAACAGTAGGGCACTATACTGTAGAGGACTCTGGTCAACAGTAGGGCACTATACTGTAGAGGACTCAACAGTAGGGCACTATACTGTAGAGGACTCTGGTCAACAGTAGGGCACTATACTGTAGAGGACTCTGGTCAACAGTAGGGCACTATACTGTAGAGGACTCTGGTCAACAGTAGGGCACTATACTGTAGAGGACTCTGGTCAACAGTAGGGCACTACACTGTAGAGGACTCAACAGTAGGGCACTATACTGTAGAGGACTCTGGTCAACAGTAGGGCACTATACTGTAGAGGACTCTGGTCAACAGTAGGGCACTATACTGTAGAGGACTCTGGTCAACAGTAGGGCACTATACTGTAGAGGACTGGTCAACAGTAGGGCACTATACTGTAGAGGACTCTGGTCAACAGTAGGGCACTATACTGTAAAGGACCCTGGTCAACAGTAGGGCACTATACTGTAGAGGACACTGATCAACAGTAGGGCACTATACTGTAGAGGACACTGGTCAACAGTAGGGCACTATACTGTAGAGGACTCTGGTCAACAGTAGGGCACTATACTGTAGAGGACTCTGGTCAACAGTAGGGCACTATACTGTATAGGACTCTGGTCAACAGTAGGGCACTATACTGTATAGGACTCAACAGTAGGGCACTATACTGTAGAGGACTCTGGTCAACAGTAGGGCACTATACTGTAGAGGACTCTGGTCAACAGTAGGGCACTATACTGTAGAGGACTCTGGTCAACAGTAGGGCACTATACTGTAGAGGACTGGTCAACAGTAGGGCACTATACTGTAGAGGACTCTGGTCAACAGTAGGGCACTATACTGTAAAGGACTCTGGTCAACAGTAGGGCACTATACTGTAGAGGACACTGATCAACAGTAGGGCACTATACTGTAGAGGACACTGGTCAACAGTAGGGCACTATACTGTAGAGGACTCTGGTCAACAGTAGGGCACTATACTGTATAGGACTCTGGTCAACAGTAGGGCACTATACTGTAGAGGACTCTGGTCAACAGTAGGGCACTATACTGTATAGGACTCTGGTCAACAGTAGGGCACTATACTGTATAGGACTCTGGTCAACAGTAGGGCACTATACTGTATAGGACTCAACAGTAGGGCACTATACTGTAGAGGACTCTGGTCAACAGTAGGGCACTATACTGTAGAGGACTGGTCAACAGTAGGGCACTATACTGTAGAGGACTCTGGTCAACAGTAGGGCACTATACTGTATAGGACTGGTCAACAGTAGGGCACTATACTGTAGAGGACTCTGGTCAACAGTAGGGCACTATACTGTATAGGACTCTGGTCAACAGTAGGGCACTATACTGTAGAGGACTCTGGTCAACAGTAGGGCACTATACTGTATAGGACTCAACAGTAGGGCACTATACTGTAGAGGACTCTGGTCAACAGTAGGGCACTATACTGTAGAGGACTCTGGTCAACAGTAGGGCACTATACTGTATAGGACTCTGGTCAACTGTTAAGATGTCTACCATGACTGGTGAGGGAGAGGCTTGGTTAATGACTGTAAAGTTAACCTGACTGGTGAGAGAGAGGCTTGGTTAATGACTGTAAAGTTAACCTGACTGGTGAGAGAGAGGCTTGGTTAATGACTGTAAAGTTAACCTGACTGGTGAGAGAGAGGCTTGGTAAATGACTGTAAAGTTAACCTGACTGGTGAGAGACATTGCTATCCCTCGTAATGTCACAACAACACACACATTACAATCCCTCGTAATGTCACAACAACACACACATTACAATCCCTCGTAATGTCACAACAACACAACACACACATTGCTATCCCTCGTAATGTTCACAACAACACAACACACACATTGCTATCCCTCGTAGTGTCACAACAACACAACACACACATTGCTATATCCTCATAATGTCACAACAACACAACACACCACACACCTTGCTATCCCTCATAATGTCACAACGACACAACACCTTGCTATCCCTCATAATGTCACAAAAACACAACACCTTGCTATCTCCTCATAATGTCACAACGACACAACACCTTGCTATCCCTCATAATGTCACAACAATACAACACACTACACACCTTGCTATCTCCTCATAATGTCACAACGACACAACACACACCTTGCTATCCCTCATAATGTCACAACGACACAACACCTTGTTATCCCTCATAATGTCACAACAACACACACATTGCTATCCCTCATAATGTCACAACAACACAACACACACCTTGCTATCCCTCATAATGTCACAACAACACAACACACACCTTGCTATCCCTCATAATGTCACAACAACACAACACACACCTTGCTATCCCTCATAATGTCACAACAACACAACACAACACCTTGCTATCTCCTCATAATGTCACAACAACACAACACAACACCTTGCTATCCCTCATAATGTCACAACAACACAACACAACACCTTGCTATCCCTGGTAATGTCACTGATATTTCAAATAGTTGGATTGTTCATTTATTGATCATTGGTTGTTGTTTTATTGTTTAATTCCTCACTATGAAATGTATATATTTTTTTTTCAGGTAAATTATGCATGAAATTAACTGATTTTATAATTTTCATGACACTTTTTATTTTATTTGACATTGTTGTGATGTTGGTCAACAACATAATAAAGGAGACCGTTAGAAAAATCCTTGTTTGGATCTATGGTGCATATATTTTTTTTACACTAAGTAGATCTATTGTAAATGATGTTATACCAACGTGTTAGACGGCAGTATTTCAAAAAAATAATCTACAAATGACTTTGTATGCATTTGAAAATGGTCCATTAAGGGGACGGACGGGGGACGGACGGACGGACGGACGGACGGACGGACTCAATAAGCATGCATGGCAGAGAGGGTCATCGATCTACATATTGCATTGCATTCTTAATAGCTAGCCTACTCATTATGACGCGTAGATCAGCGACCGAGCAGAGTTGATGCTCCCCCCGTCCCCGTCCCCGTGCCTACAGCATGGCACACCAGCCCAACATAAGTGCTGCCTGGTGTCTTCTCTCATTGAGCCGCAGCCAGCAGGCTGGGTGGGTGCAGAGCTGGCCACTGCTGTGTGGCCGAAACCGCTACCCCCATTCGTTCTGTTGAAGACGTTGCTGTCCATGGTGCTGAATGGTTTAAAGTTGCTGTTCATGTTGTAGCGGGTTTGCTTGTTTGCCTTGTTGTAAACACCCTGTTAATATTGCCCACTGTCCGGTAAGGCGTTTTCGCAACATACTTATATTACGGTTGTCACACACAACCTCAGTCCAACACACAACCTGAAGCTATAGGATCAAGGTAAACACGTGATTGATGCAGACGTGCGCCAATCATATCGTAGGAGACAGGAGGCATGATTCGTCTGTTGGCACGTTTGGCTGGCTGGAAATAAAGAAGAGAGAGAGAGGGTGGTTGACAGCGCATGCACACAGCAAGGGGAATTATTAACGACGGAAAGTGGAAGTGGGAAAGGAGGAACATAATTGGTCATTTCCTAAATGGGAATTGTGATTCTTGATTTAGTCCTGCAGGTAGTAGCTAGGTACCACTACAGAGATTAACGAATGCTGCAAAAACCAAAGTGAGGCTGTTTTCAGCAGCAGCGACGCTTCGCCGGGATTAGCCCACTAGGCTGCTTAGTTCTCACGGTGGCCGGGGTGGCTTTGTACCCAAGGTGCTGCGACCATCCTCGTGTCCCGGTGCGTGCAGGTGTTGGCTACGAGCTCCGCAGACTGCACCCTGTAATCCAGGACCAGGTTGCCCCTATGGATCGCTTCAATGGATGCCTCCAAACCCGCTTTTGACAACAACCCGAGTCCCAGCAGAAGGTACGTGTCTTCTTCTCCTCCAGATGGGTTGGAAACTGAAGCGTTTTGCTGGCCGGAGAATGACACTGTCGCCGGGACTGTCGGCGTTGATGCTCCGTCTAGCGGACCAGGAGGACCGGACCTCTCAGGCTACTGGACCGCTGTGTTCGACTATGATGCTGGGGCGGAAGACGAGCTCAGCCTGCGAAAGGGTGACCTGGTGGAGGTGCTGTCGAAGGACTCGTTAGTGTCCGGGGACGAGGGCTGGTGGACGGGGCTGATCGAGGATCGGGTTGGCATTTTCCCCAGTAATTATGTCAGTATTGGGAACGGAATCTCTGAGAAAATACGGGACAGAGACACGTCAGTGAAGGAGTACTCTGATTACGCCGTGCCTTCACTACACCGTGAGTAACCGTCTGCATACCAGAGGTTGTCGTTTATTACTCCTGTTCAATGTTAACAATGTTTCATTGTTCTGCACATTTATCCCGGTTATCGGGCCACTCCGACAAAAAATAGCCCCCACTCTGGTTTACTGCTATGTCATCTCGGTGCAATAGGCTACCACTGATAGCAATAGAGGTTACAATCTATCTACCGGGCAGTCTAGAATCTGTAGCTGGGAGACCGTGATAATGACTGGCATATTATACTCTCTCTCTGTCAACCAAGGCCTTGGGCCTGCACCAGAGGCTGTAGGTAACTGTCAGTACAACACACCCCGCCTAGCACATCATATCAGGGCCGCTCGGCTCTTCCCTCCCTGGTACGTACAGCTTTTAAGCATCCCTGGTACGTACCGCTATGCTGAGCTAGCCTAATATTTGGTCTAGAGGAGTCTTAACGTTACTCTTTAGTCCAAGGACCTTAAAACATGTTCCGTTTCAAAAGCAAATTGGCTCTGGGTGCCAAAAACGGTCAAAATACCCCATCTAAACGTGAATCGATTCTCAACTGCGGTACGGTTCTAGAAACATAAATCACTCTACTTTTATATCACATCAACAAAAAAAAAAACGCAGATGCTAAATATACACTTACTGTACACGGTTGTAACTGGTCTTAACCGTATACTGCAGCAGACAGTATCTTTCAGTGACCACATGTTTGTGGTGTGTCTTCCGTTTACAACACAGGTGTTCAGAGATGTGTTACAACTCCGTAGACAAGAGTTGTAACATGGAGAAATGGCCTTTGGGAACCTTTAACCCTATTAAGCAGTGTATCAAAATGTAACCTGTAGGGAAGCCTAGTGGTTAGGGGTGGGGGGGGGGGGGGGGGGGCAGGTAGCCTAGTGGTTAGAGGAGGGAGGCAGGTAGTCTAGTGATTAGAGGGGGGGGGGGGGTAGCCTAGTGGTTAGAGGGGGGGCAGGTAGCCTAGTGGTTAGAGGGGGGGCAGGTAGCCTAGTGGTTAGAGGGAGGCAGGTAGTCTAGTAGCCTAGTGGTTGGAGGGGGGAGGCAGGTAGCCTAGTGGTTAGGGGGGGGGGGGGGGCAGGTAGCCTAGTGGTTAGAGGAGGGAGGCAGGTAGTCTAGTGATTAGAGGGGGGGGGGGGGGAGTAGCCTAGTGGTTAGAGGGGGGGCAGGTAGCCTAGTGGTTAGAGGGGGGGCAGGTAGCCTAGTGGTTAGAGGGAGGCAGGTAGTCTAGTAGCCTAGTGGTTAGAGGGGGGAGGCAGGTAGCCTAGTGGTTAGGGGGGGGGGGGGGCAGGTAGCCTAGTGGTTAGAGGGAGGCAGGTAGCCTAATGGTTAGAGGGGGGAGGCAGGTAGCCTAGTGGTTAGTGGGGGAGGCAGGTAGCCTAGTGGTTAGATGGGGGAGGCAGGTAGCCTAGTGGTTAGTGGGGGAGGCAGGTAGCCTAGTGGTTAGAGGGGGGAGGCAGGTAGCCTAGTGGTTAGAGGGGGGAGGCAGGTAGCCTAGTGGTTAGAGGGGGGAGGCAGGTAGCCTAGTGGTTAGAGGGGGGAGGTAGCCTAGTGGTTAGAGGGAGGCAGGTAGTCTAGTGGTTAGAGGGGGGGGGGGGGGCAGGTAGCCTAGTGGTTAGTGGGGGAGGCAGGTAGCCTAGTGGTTAGTGGGGGAGGCAGGTAGCCTAGTGGTTAGTGGGGGAGGCAGGTAGCCTAGTGGTTAAAGGGGGGAGGCAGGTAGCCTAGTGGTTAGAGGAGGGAGAAAGGTAGTCTAGTGATTAGAGAGGGGGGGGGGGGGGGCAGGTAGCCTAGTGGTTAGAGGGGGGGACAGGTAGCCTAGTGGTTAGAGGGAGGCAGGTAGTCTAGTAGCCTAGTGGTTAGAGGGGGAGGCAGGTAGCCTAGTGGTTAGTGGGGGAGGCAGGTAGCCTAGTGGTTAGAGGGGGGAGGCAGGTAGCCTAGTGGTTAGAGGAGGGAGGCAGGTAGTCTAGTGATTAGAGGGGGGGGGAGGGGGGGCAGGTAGCCTAGTGGTTAGAGGGGGGGGGGGGGGGGGGCAGGTAGCCTAGTGGTTAGAGGGAGGCAGGTAGTCTAGTAGCCTAGTGGTTAGAGGGGGAGGCAGGTAGCCTAGTGGTTAGTGGGGGAGGCAGGTAGCCTAGTGGTTAGAGGGGGAGGCAGGTAGCCTAGTGGTTAGAGGAGGGAGGCAGGTAGCCTAGTGGTTAGAGGGGGGGGCAGGTAGCCTAGTGGTTAGTGGGGGAGGCAGGTAGCCTAGTGGTTAGAGGGGGGAGGCAGGTAGCCTAGTGGTTAGAGGGGGGATGCAGGTAGCCTAGTGGTTAGAGGGGGGAGGCAGGTAGCCTAGTGGTTAGAGGGAGGCAGGTAGTCTAGTGGTTAGAGGGGGGGGGGGGGCAGGTAGCTTAGTGGTTAGAGGGGGGGGGGCAGGTAGCCTAGTGGTTAGAGGGAGGCAGGTAGTCTAGTAGCCTAGTGGTTAGAGGGGGGAGGCAGGTAGCCTAGTGGTTAGAGGGGGGGGGGGGGGGGCAGGTAGCCTAGTGGTTAGAGGGAGGCAGGTAGTCTAGTAGCCTAGTGGTTAGAGGGGGAGGCAGGTAGCCTAGTGGTTAGTGGGGGAGGCAGGTAGCCTAGTGGTTAGAGGGGGGAGGCAGGTAGCCTAGTGGTTAGTGGGGGAGGCAGGTAGCCTAGTGGTTAGTGGGGGAGGCAGGTAGCCTAGTGGTTAGAGGGGGGAGGCAGGTAGCCTAGTGGTTAGTGGGGGAGGCAGGTAGCCTAGTGGTTAGAGGGGGGGCAGGTAGCCTAGTGGTTAGAAGGGGGAGGCAGGTAGCCTAGTGGTTAGAGGGGGGAGGCAGGTAGCCTAGTGGTTAGAGGGAGGGGCAGGTAGCCTAGTGGTTAGAGGGGGGGCAGGTAGCCTAGTGGTTAGAGGGGGGAGGCAGGTAGCCTAGTGGTTAGTGGGGGAGGCAGGTAGCCTAGTGGTTAGAGGGGGGAGGCAGGTAGCCTAGTGGTTAGAGGGGGAGGCAGGTATCCTAGTGGTTAGAGGGGGAGGCAGGTATCCTGGTGGTTAGAGGGGGGAGGCAGGTAGCCTAGTGGTTAGAGGGGGAGGCAGGCAGCCTAGTGGTTAGAGTGGGAGGCAGGCAGCCTAGTGGTTAGAGGAGGGAGGTAGCCTAGTGGTTAGAGGGGGGGTGGGGGCAGGTAGCCTAGTGGTTAGAGGGGGGTGGGGGCAGGTAGCCTAGTGGTTAGAGGGGGGGGGGGGGCAGGTAGCCTAGTGGTTAGAGGGGGGGGGGGGGGCAGGTAGCCTAGTGGTTAGAGGGGGGGGGCAGGTAGCCTAGTGGTTAGAGGGAGGCAGGTAGTCTAGTAGCCTAGTGGTTAGAGGGGGGTAGCCTAGTGGTTAGAGGGGGGGGGGGGGGGGGGCAGGTAGCCTAGTGGTTAGAGGGAGGCAGGTAGTCTAGTAGCCTAGTGGTTAGAGGGGGAGGCAGGAAGCCTAGTGGTTAGTGGGGGAGGCAGGTAGCCTAGTGGTTAGAGGGGGGAGGCAGGTAGCCTAGTGGTTAGTGGGGGAGGCAGGTAGCCTAGTGGTTAGAGGGGGGAGGCAGGTAGCCTAGTGGTTAGAGGGGGGAGGCAGGTAGCCTAGTGGTTAGTGGGGAGGCAGGTAGCCTAGTGGTTAGAGGGGGGAGGCAGGTAGCCTAGTGGTTAGAGGGAGGCAGGTAGTCTAGTAGCCTAGTGGTTAGAGGGGGAGGCAGGTAGCCTAGTGGTTAGTGGGGGAGGCAGGTAGCCTAGTGGTTAGAGGGGGGAGGCAGGTAGCCTAGTGGTTAGTGGGGGAGGCAGGTAGCCTAGTGGTTAGAGGGGGGGGGCAGGTAGCCTAGTGGTTAGAGGGGGGAGGCAGGTAGCCTAGTGGTTAGAGGGGGGAGGCAGGTAGCCTAGTGGTTAGAGGGAGGGGCAGGTAGCCTAGTGGTTAGAGGGGGGGCAGGTAGCCTAGTGGTTAGAGGGGGGAGGCAGGTAGCCTAGTGGTTAGTGGGGGAGGCAGGTAGCCTAGTGGTTAGAGGGGGGAGGCAGGTAGCCTAGTGGTTAGAGGGGGAGGCAGGTATCCTAGTGGTTAGAGGGGGAGGCAGGTATCCTGGTGGTTAGAGGGGGGAGGCAGGTAGCCTAGTGGTTAGAGGGGGAGGCAGGCAGCCTAGTGGTTAGAGGGGGAGGCAGGCAGCCTAGTGGTTAGAGGAGGGAGGTAGCCTAGTGGTTAGAGGGGGGGGGGGGGGGGGCAGGTAGCCTAGTGGTTAGAGGGGGGGGGGGGGGGGCAGGTAGCCTAGTGGTTAGAGGGGGGGGGGGGGGCAGGTAGCCTAGTGGTTAGAGGGGGGGGGCAGGTAGCCTAGTGGTTAGAGGGGGGGGGCAGGTAGCCTAGTGGTTAGAGGGAGGCAGGTAGTCTAGGTAGCCTAGTGGTTAGAGGGAGGCAGGTAGTCTAGTAGCCTAGTGGTTAGAGGGGGAGGCAGGAAGCCTAGTGGTTAGTGGGGGAGGCAGGTAGCCTAGTGGTTAGAGGGGGGAGGCAGGTAGCCTAGTGGTTAGTGGGGGAGGCAGGTAGCCTAGTGGTTAGAGGGGGGAGGCAGGTAGCCTAGTGGTTAGAGGGGGGAGGCAGGTAGCCTAGTGGTTAGTGGGGAGGCAGGTAGCCTAGTGGTTAGAGGGGGGAGGCAGGTAGCCTAGTGGTTAGTGGGGGAGGCAGGTAGCCTAGTGGTTAGAGGGGGGAGGCAGGTAGCCTAGTGGTTAGAGGGGGGAGGCAGGTAGCCTAGTGGTTAGTTGGGGAGGCAGGTAGCCTAGTGGTTAGAGGGGGGAGGCAGGTAGCCTAGTGGTTAGTGGGGGAGGCAGGTAGCCTAGTGGTTAGAGGGGGAGGCAGGTATCCTAGTGGTTAGAGGAGGGAGGCAGGCAGCCTAGTGGTTAGAGGAGGGAGGCAGGTAGCCTAGTGGTTAGAGGAGGGAGGCAGGTAGCCTAGTGGTTAGAGGAGGAGGCAGGTAGCCTAGTGGTTAGAGGAGGGAGGCAGGCAGCCTAGTGGTTAGAGGAGGGAGGCAGGTAGCCTAGTGGTTAGAGGAGGGAGGCAGGTAGCCTAGTGGTTAGAGGAGGAGGCAGGTAGTCTAGTGGTTAGAGGGGGGAGGCAGGTAGCCTAGTGGTTAGAGGGGGAGGCAGGTAGCCTAGTGGTTAGTGGGGAGGCAGGTAGCCTAGTGGTTAGAGGGGGGAGGCAGGTAGCCTAGTGGTTAGTGGGGGAGGCAGGTAACCTAGTGGTTAGAGGGGGGAGGCAGGTAGCCTAGTGGTTAGTGGGGGAGGCAGGTAGCCTAGTGGTTAGAGGGGGGAGGCAGGTAGCCTAGTGGTTAGTGGGGGAGGCAGGTAGCCTAGTGGTTAGAGGGGGGAGGCAGGTAGCCTAGTGGTTAGAGGGGGGAGGCAGGTAGCCTAGTGGTTAGAGGGGGGAGGCAGGTAGCCTAGTTGTTAGAGGGGGGAGGCAGGCAGCCTAGTGGTTAGAGGAGGGAGGCAGGTAGCCTAGTGGTTAGAGGAGGGAGGCAGGTAGCCTAGTGGTTAGAGGAGGGAGGCAGGTAGCCTAGTGGTTAGAGGAGGGAGGCAGGTAGCCTAGTGGTTAGAGGGGGGAGGCAGGCAGCCTAGTGGTTAGAGGGGGAGGCAGGTATCCTGGTGGTTAGAGGGGGGAGGCAGGTAGCCTAGTGGTTAGAGGGGGAGGCAGGTAGCCTAGTGGTTAGAGGGGGGAGGCAGGTAGTCTAGTGGTTAGAGGGGGGAGGCAGGTAGCCTAGTGGTTAGAGGGGGAGGCAGGTAGCCTAGTGGTTAGAGGAGGGAGGCAGGTAGCCTAGTGGTTAGAGGGGGAGGCAGGTAGCCTAGTGGTTAGAGGGGGGGCAGGTAGCCTAGTGGTTAGAGGGGGGAGGCAGGTAGCCTAGTGGTTAGAGGGGGGAGGCAGGTAGCCTAGTGGTTAGAGGGGGGAGGCAGGTAGCCTAGTGGTTAGTGGGGGAGGCAGGTAGCCTAGTGGTTAGAGGGGGGAGGCAGGTAGCCTAGTGGTTAGAGGGGGGAGGCAGGTAGCCTAGTGGTTAGAGGGGGAGGCAGGTATCCTAGTGGTTAGAGGGGGAGGCAGGTAGCCTAGTGGTTAGAGGGGGAGGCAGGTATCCTGGTGGTTAGAGGGGGGAGGCAGGTAGCCTAGTGGTTAGAGGGAGGCAGGTAGTCTAGTAGCCTAGTGGTTAGAGGGGGAGGCAGGAAGCCTAGTGGTTAGTGGGGGAGGCAGGTAGCCTAGTGGTTAGAGGGGGGAGGCAGGTAGCCTAGTGGTTAGTGGGGGAGGCAGGTAGCCTAGTGGTTAGAGGGGGGAGGCAGGTAGCCTAGTGGTTAGAGGGGGGAGGCAGGTAGCCTAGTGGTTAGTGGGGAGGCAGGTAGCCTAGTGGTTAGAGGGGGGAGGCAGGTAGCCTAGTGGTTAGTGGGGGAGGCAGGTAGCCTAGTGGTTAGAGGGGGGAGGCAGGTAGCCTAGTGGTTAGTGGGGGAGGCAGGTAGCCTAGTGGTTAGAGGGGGGAGGCAGGTAGCCTAGTGGTTAGTGGGGGAGGCAGGTAGCCTAGTGGTTAGAGGGGGAGGCAGGTATCCTAGTGGTTAGAGGAGGGAGGCAGGCAGCCTAGTGGTTAGAGGAGGGAGGCAGGTAGCCTAGTGGTTAGAGGAGGGAGGCAGGTAGCCTAGTGGTTAGAGGAGGAGGCAGGTAGCCTAGTGGTTAGAGGAGGGAGGCAGGCAGCGTAGTGGTTAGAGGAGGGAGGCAGGTAGCCTAGTGGTTAGAGGAGGGAGGCAGGTAGCCTAGTGGTTAGAGGAGGAGGCAGGTAGTCTAGTGGTTAGAGGGGGGAGGCAGGTAGCCTAGTGGTTAGAGGGGGAGGCAGGTAGCCTAGTGGTTAGTGGGGAGGCAGGTAGCCTAGTGGTTAGAGGGGGGAGGCAGGTAGCCTAGTGGTTAGTGGGGGAGGCAGGTAGCCTAGTGGTTAGAGGGGGGAGGCAGGTAGTCTAGTGGTTAGAGGGGGGAGGCAGGTAGCCTAGTGGTTAGAGGGGGAGGCAGGTAGCCTAGTGGTTAGAGGAGGGAGGCAGGTAGCCTAGTGGTTAGAGGGGGAGGCAGGTAGCCTAGTGGTTAGAGGGGGGGGCAGGTAGCCTAGTGGTTAGAGGGGGGAGGCAGGTAGCCTAGTGGTTAGAGGGGGGAGGCAGGTAGCCTAGTGGTTAGAGGGGGGAGGCAGGTAGCCTAGTGGTTAGTGGGGGAGGCAGGTAGCCTAGTGGTTAGAGGGGGGAGGCAGGTAGCCTAGTGGTTAGAGGGGGAGGCAGGTATCCTAGTGGTTAGAGGGGGAGGCAGGTAGCCTAGTGGTTAGAGGGGGAGGCAGGTATCCTTGTGGTTAGATTGGGGAGGCAGGTAGCCTAGTGGTTAGAGCGTTGGGCCAGTAACCGAAAGGTTGCTAGATTGAATCCCTGAGCTGACAAGGTTAAACATCTGTCGTTCTGCCCCCTGAACAGGCAGTTAACCCACTGGTTCCCCGGTAGGCCGTCATTGCTCTGCCCCTGAACAGACAGTTAACCCACTGTTCCCCGGTAGGCCGTCATTGTTCTGCCCCCTGAACAAGGCAGTTAACCCACTGTTCCCCGGTAGGCCGTCATTGTTCTGCCCCTGAACAGGCAGTTAACCCACTGTTCCCCGGTAGGCCGTCATTGTTCTGCCCCTGAACAAGGCAGTTAACCCACTGTTCCCCGGTAGGCCGTCATTGTTCTGCCCCCTGAACAAGGCAGTTAACCCACTGTTCCCCGGTAGGCCGTCATTGTTCTGCCCCCTGAACAAGGCAGTTAACCCACTGTTCCCCGGTAGGCCGTCATTGTTCTGCCCCCTGAACAAGGCAGTTAACCCACTGCTCCCCGGTAGGCCGTCATTGTTCTGCCCCTGAACAGGCAGTTAACCCACTGTTCCCCGGTAGGCCGTCATTGTTCTGCCCCCTGAACAAGGCAGTTAACCCACTGTTCCCCGGTAGGCCGTCATTGTTCTGCCCCCTGAACAGACAGTTAACCCACTGTTCCCCGGTAGGCCGTCATTGTTCTGCCCCTGAACAAGGCAGTTAACCCACTGATCCCCGGTAGGCCGTCATTGTAAATAAGAATTTGTTCTTAACCGACCTGCCTCGTTAAATAACTGTAAAAAACTTTTGTTTTTAGAAAATTATTTCTCGACAATATAAAAAGATAAGGTCCTTATGCTTCCAAAACCGTACCGCAAAGCGAAGTGTGTTAATGTTCAAGACCAAGCCTTACTGCTCTTAACAAAACTCCTACTGTTACTCTGTGGTCTGTATCTGTCTACTGTTACTCTGTGGTCTGTATCTATCTACTGTTACTATGTATCTGTATACTGTTACTCTGTTGTCTGTATCTATCTACTGTTACTCTGTGGTCTGTATCTATCTACTGTTACTCTATCTATCTACTGTTACTCTGTGGTCTGTATCTGTATACTGTTACTCTGTGGTCTGTATCTGTCTACTGTTACTCTGTGGTCTGTATATGTCTACTGTTACTCTGTGGTCTGTATCTGTATACTGTTACTCTGTGGTCTGTATCTGTATACTGTTACTCTGTGGTCTGTATCTATCTACTGTTACTCTGTGGTCTGTATCTGTCTACTGTTACTCTGTGGTCTGTATCTATCTACTGTTACTCTGTGGTCTGTATCTATCTACTGTTACTCTGTGGTCTGTATCTATCTACTGTTACTCTGTATCTGTATTTTGTTACTCTGTGGTCTGTATCTATCTACTGTTACTCTGTGGTCTGTATCTGTATATTGTTACTCTGTGGTCTGTATCTATCTACTGTTACTCTGTGGTCTGTATCTGTATACTGTTACTCTGTGGTCTGTATCTATCTACTGTTACTCTGTGGTCTGTATCTGTCTACTGTTACTCTGTGGTCTGTATCTATCTACTGTTACTCTGTGGTCTGTATCTATCTACTGTTACTCTGTGGTCTGTATCTGTCTACTGTTACTCTGTGGTCTGTATCTATCTACTGTTACTCTGTGGTCTGTATCTGTCTACTGTGACTCTGTATCTGTATATTGTTACTCTGTGGTCTGTATCTGTCTACTGTGACTCTGTATCTGTATATTGTTACTCTGTGGTCTGTATCTATCTACTGTGACTCTGTATCTATCTACTGTTACTCTGTGGTCTCTATCTATCTACTGTTACTCTGTGGTCTGTATCTGTCTACTGTTACTCTGTGGTCTGTATCTATCTACTGTTACTCTGTGGTCTGTATCTATCTACTGTTACTATGTGGTCTGTATCTGTCTACTGTTACTCTGTGGTCTGTATCTGTATACTGTTACTCTGTGGTCTGTATATGTCTACTGTTACTCTGTGGTCTGTATCTGTATACTGTTACTCTGTGGTCTGTATCTGTCTACTGTTACTCTGTGGTCTGTATCTGTCTACTGTTACTCTGTGGTCTGTATCTATCTACTGTTACTCTGTGGTCTGTATCTATCTACTGTTACTCTGTGGTCTGTATCTGTATACTGTTACTCTGTGGTCTGTATCTATCTATTGTTACTCTGTGGTCTGTATCTATCTACTGTTACTCTGTGGTCTGTATCTGTCTATTGTTACTCTGTGGTCTGTATCTGTCTACTGTTACTCTGTGGTCTGTATCTATCTACTGTTACTCTGTGGTCTGTATATATCTACTGTTACTCTGTATCTATCTACTGTTACTCTGTGGTCTGTATCTGTATACTGTGACTCTGTATCTGTCTACTGTTACTCTGTAGTCTGTATCTGTCTACTGTTACTCTGTGGTCTGTATCTGTCTACTGTTACTCTGTGGTCTGTATATGTCTACTGTTACTCTGTGGTCTGTATCTATCTACTGTTACTCTGTGGTCTGTATCTGTATACTGTTACTCTGTGGTCTGTATCTATCTACTGTTACTCTGTGGTCTGTATCTGTCTACTGTTACTCTGTGGTCTGTATCTGTCTACTGTTACTCTGTGGTCTGTATCTGTCTACTGTTACTCTGTGGTCTGTATATGTCTACTGTTACTCTGTGGTCTGTATCTGTCTACTGTTACTCTGTGGTCTGTATATGTCTACTGTTACTCTGTGGTCTGTATCTATCTACTGTTACTCTGTGGTCTGTATCTATCTACTGTTACTCTGTGGTCTGTATCTGTCTACTGTTACTCTGTGGTCTGTATCTATCTACTGTTACTCTGTGGTCTGTATCTATCTACTGTTACTCTGTGGTCTGTATCTATCTACTGTTACTCTGTATCTGTATATTGTTACTCTGTGGTCTGTATCTATCTACTGTTACTCTGTGGTCTGTATCTATCTACTGTTACTCTGTGGTCTGTATCTATCTACTGTTACTCTGTATCTGTATTTTGTTACTCTGTGGTCTGTATCTATCTACTGTTACTCTGTGGTCTGTATCTGTATATTGTTACTCTGTGGTCTGTATCTATCTACTGTTACTCTGTGGTCTGTATCTGTATACTGTTACTCTGTGGTCTGTATCTATCTACTGTTACTCTGTGGTCTGTATCTGTCTACTGTTACTCTGTGGTCTGTATCTATCTACTGTTACTCTGTGGTCTGTATCTATCTACTGTTACTCTGTGGTCTGTATCTGTCTACTGTTACTCTGTGGTCTGTATCTATCTACTGTTACTCTGTGGTCTGTATCTGTCTACTGTGACTCTGTATCTGTATATTGTTACTCTGTGGTCTGTATCTGTCTACTGTGACTCTGTATCTGTATATTGTTACTCTGTGGTCTGTATCTATCTACTGTGACTCTGTATCTATCTACTGTTACTCTGTGGTCTCTATCTATCTACTGTTACTCTGTGGTCTGTATCTGTCTACTGTTACTCTGTGGTCTGTATCTATCTACTGTTACTCTGTGGTCTGTATCTATCTACTGTTACTCTGTGGTCTGTATCTGTCTACTGTTACTCTGTGGTCTGTATCTGTATACTGTTACTCTGTGGTCTGTATATGTCTACTGTTACTCTGTGGTCTGTATCTGTATACTGTTACTCTGTGGTCTGTATCTGTCTACTGTGACTCTGTATCTGTATATTGTTACTCTGTGGTCTGTATCTGTCTACTGTGACTCTGTATCTGTATATTGTTACTCTGTGGTCTGTATCTATCTACTGTGACTCTGTATCTATCTACTGTTACTCTGTGGTCTCTATCTATCTACTGTTACTCTGTGGTCTGTATCTGTCTACTGTTACTCTGTGGTCTGTATCTATCTACTGTTACTCTGTGGTCTGTATCTATCTACTGTTACTATGTGGTCTGTATCTGTCTACTGTTACTCTGTGGTCTGTATCTGTCTACTGTTACTCTGTGGTCTGTATCTATCTACTGTTACTCTGTGGTCTGTATCTATCTACTGTTACTCTGTGGTCTGTATCTGTATACTGTTACTCTGTGGTCTGTATCTATCTATTGTTACTCTGTGGTCTGTATCTATCTACTGTTACTCTGTGGTCTGTATCTGTCTATTGTTACTCTGTGGTCTGTATCTGTCTACTGTTACTCTGTGGTCTGTATCTATTTACTGTTACTCTGTGGTCTGTATATATCTACTGTTACTCTGTATCTATCTACTGTTACTCTGTGATCTGTATCTGTATACTGTGACTCTGTATCTGTCTACTGTTACTCTGTAGTCTGTATCTGTCTACTGTTACTCTGTGGTCTGTATCTGTCTACTGTTACTCTGTGGTCTGTATATGTCTACTGTTACTCTGTGGTCTGTATCTATCTACTGTTACTCTGTGGTCTGTATCTGTATACTGTTACTCTGTGGTCTGTATCTATCTACTGTTACTCTGTGGTCTGTATCTGTCTACTGTTACTCTGTGGTCTGTATCTGTCTACTGTTACTCTGTGGTCTGTATCTGTCTACTGTTACTCTGTGGTCTGTATATGTCTACTGTTACTCTGTGGTCTGTATCTGTCTACTGTTACTCTGTGGTCTGTATATGTCTACTGTTACTCTGTGGTCTGTATCTATCTACTGTTACTCTGTGGTCTGTATCTATCTACTGTTACTCTGTGGTCTGAATCTGTCTACTGTTACTCTGTGGTCTGTATCTATCTACTGTTACTCTGTGGTCTGTATCTATCTACTGTTACTCTGTGGTCTGTATCTATCTACTGTTACTCTGTATCTGTATATTGTTACTCTGTGGTCTGTATCTATCTACTGTTACTCTGTGGTCTGTATCTATCTACTGTTACTCTGTGGTCTGTATCTATCTACTGTTACTCTGTATCTGTATTTTGTTACTCTGTGGTCTGTATCTATCTACTGTTACTCTGTGGTCTCTATCTGTATATTGTTACTCTGTGGTCTGTATCTATCTACTGTTACTCTGTGGTCTGTATCTGTATACTGTTACTCTGTGGTCTGTATCTATCTACTGTTACTCTGTGGTCTGTATCTGTCTACTGTTACTCTGTGGTCTGTATCTATCTACTGTTACTCTGTGGTCTGTATCTATCTACTGTTACTCTGTGGTCTGTATCTGTCTACTGTTACTCTGTGGTCTGTATCTATCTACTGTTACTCTGTGGTCTGTATCTGTCTACTGTGACTCTGTATCTGTATATTGTTACTCTGTGGTCTGTATCTGTCTACTGTGACTCTGTATCTGTATATTGTTACTCTGTGGTCTGTATCTATCTACTGTGACTCTGTATCTATCTACTGTTACTCTGTGGTCTCTATCTATCTACTGTTACTCTGTGGTCTGTATCTGTCTACTGTTACTCTGTGGTCTGTATCTATCTACTGTTACTCTGTGGTCTGTATCTATCTACTGTTACTCTGTGGTCTGTATCTGTCTACTGTTACTCTGTGGTCTGTATCTGTATACTGTTACTCTGTGGTCTGTATATGTCTACTGTTACTCTGTGGTCTGTATCTGTATACTGTTACTCTGTGGTCTGTATCTGTCTACTGTGACTCTGTATCTGTATATTGTTACTCTGTGGTCTGTATCTATCTACTGTGACTCTGTATCTATCTACTGTTACTCTGTGGTCTCTATCTATCTACTGTTACTCTGTGGTCTGTATCTGTCTACTGTTACTCTGTGGTCTGTATCTATCTACTGTTACTCTGTGGTCTGTATCTATCTACTGTTACTCTGTGGTCTGTATCTGTCTACTGTTACTCTGTGGTCTGTATCTGTATACTGTTACTCTGTGGTCTGTATCTGTCTACTGTTACTCTGTGGTCTGTATCTGTATACTGTTACTCTGTGGTCTGTATATATCTACTGTTACTCTGTGGTCTGTATCTGTCTATTGTTACTCTGTGGTCTGTATCTGTCTACTGTTACTCTGTAGTCTCAGTTCTGAGATGGTTGATAGATGTTGGGGAATGTTCTGAGATGGTTGATAGATGTTGGGGAATGTTCTGAGATGGTTGATAGATGTTGTGGAATGTTCTGAGATGGTTGTTACAGATGTTGGGGAATGTTCTGAGATGGTTGTTACAGATGTTGGGGAATGTTCTGAGATGGTTGATACATGTTGGGGAATGTTCTGAGATGGTTGATAGATGTTGGGGAATGTTCTGAGATGGTTGTTACAGATGTTGTGGAATGTTCTGAGATGGTTGATATATGTTGGGGAATGTTCTGAGATGGTTGATATATGTTGGGGAATGTTCTGAGATGGTTGATAGATGTTGGGGAATGTTCTGAGATGGTTAATAGATGTTGTGGAATGTTCTGAGATGGTTGATAGATGTTGGGGAATGTTCTGAGATGGTTGATATATGTTGGGGAATGTTCTGAGATGGTTGATATATGTTGGGGAATGTTCTGAGATGGTTGATAGATGTTGGGGAATGTTCTGAGATGGTTGATAGATGTTGTGGAATGTTCTGAGATGGTTGATAGATGTTGTGGAATGTTCTGAGATGGTTGATATATGTTGGGGAATGTTCTGAGATGGTTGATAGATGTTGTGGAATGTTCTGAGATGGTTGATAGATGTTGTGGAATGTTCTGAGATGGTTGTTACAGATGTTGTGGAATGTTCTGAGATGGTTGATAGATGTTGGGGAATGTTCTGAGATGGTTGACAGATGTTGTGGAATGTTCTGAGATGGTTGATAGATGTTGGGGAATGTTCTGAGATGGTTGATAGATGTTGGGGAATGTTCTGAGATGGTTGATAGATGTTGGGGAATGTTCTGAGATGGTTGATAGATGTTGGGGAATGTTCTGAGATAGTTGATAGATGTTGGGGAATGTTCTGAGATGGTTGATATATGTTGGGGAATGTTCTGAGATGGTTGTTACAGATGTTGTGGAATGTTCTGAGATGGTTGTTACAGATGTTGGGGAATGTTCTGAGATGGTTGACAGATGTTGGGGAATGTTCTGAGATGGTTGATAGATGTTGGGGAATGTTCTGAGATGGTTGATAGATGTTGTGCACAACATTTTAGTAAATGTTAAGAGAACATTCCTAGGATATTTCATTATTTTTTTTAAATTAAAAAATAAAACATATTTTGTTTTCAAAAACGTTAATTATATTTTTTGGGGACGTTACCATCCTAATGTTAAATAAAACCCTAACTAGAACTTAATGGGAATCTAATGTTCTGGGAATGTTCCCTGTTTGCTGGGTATTCCCTATATAGTGCACTACTTTTAACTAGAGCCCTATGGGACCTGGTCAAAAGTAGTGCACTACATAGGTGATAGGGTACGGTTTGGGACACACACTCCATGTTTCAGAGGCAGCATGGCTCCTGGCCTACTTTCACATCACGTACTGTACAACATCTCTAGTGAAATATTTATCAAGGTCAGTAAGGCTGCTTAGCAGACTGTTAGTGATTCACAATGACAACGTTTACCACCAACATACAGTACCTACATCACCCATAGACTGTGTTGTATGTGGAGAAGTCGTGCGTCAACTAAAGAAAACAGTTGAAGGTCTCTATTTCGATCCGTATCGCAGGAAGTTCAGCTTTTTAATTTTTTATTTATTTTACCTTTATTTAACTAGACAAGTCAGTTAAGAACAAATTCTTATTTTCAATGACGGCCTAGGAACAGTGGGTTAACTGCCTTGTTCAGGGGCAGAACGACAGATTTGTACCTTGTCAGCTCGGGGATTCGAACTTGCAACCTTCGGTTACTAGTCCAACGCTCTAACCACTAGGTTACGATTGAAATTTAAAGGCAGTTTTTCCCTCTTTAGCGGAGGCCCTAAGTCTTCAGAGCCCCAAGTCTTCAGCTTTACAGACTGAATAGAGCCCTAAGTCTACAGCTTTACAGACTGAATAGAGCCCTAAGTCTTCAGCTTTACAGACTGAATAGAGCCCTAAGTCTTCAGCTTTACAGACTGAATAGAGCCCTAAGTCTTCAGCTTTACAGACTGAATAGAGCCCTAAGTCTTCAGCTTTACAGACTGAATAGAGCCCTAAGTCTTCAGCTTTACAGACTGAATAGAGCCCTAAGTCTTCAGCTTTACAGACTGAATAGAGCCCTAAGTCTTCAGCTTTACAGACTGAATAGAGCCCTAAGTCTTCAGCTTTACAGACTGAATAGAGCCCCGAGTCTTCAGCTTTACAGACTGAATAGAGCCCTAAGTTTTCAGCTTTACAGACTGAATAGTGCCCTAAGTCTTCAGCTTTACAGACTGAATAGAGCCCTAAGTCTTCAGCTTTACAGACTGAATAGAGCCCTACGTGTTCAGCTTTACAGACTGAATAGAGCCCTAAGTCTTCTGCTTTACAGACTGAATAGAGCCCTAAGTCTTCAGCTTTACAGACTGAATAGAGCCCTAAGTCTTCAGCTTTACAGACTGAATAGAGCCCTAAGTCTTCAGCTTTACAGACTGAATAGAGCCCTAAGTCTTCAGCTTTACAGACTGAATAGAGCCCTAAGTCTTCAGCTTTACAGACTGAATAGAGCCCTAAGTCTTCAGCTTTACAGACTGAATATAGCCCCAAGTCTTCAGCTTTACAGAATGAATAGAGCCCTAAGTCTCAACCTTCATGATTTCCTGGTGCATTGTAACCTGGGTACCAGTCTGTTTGGGCCATCATGCCACTTGCCACTCCTTGTCACGCCGGCAAGGAGTTGATATGATAGCACAAACATACCTGGAACCAGGCTAGGTGCATTGGTGAGAAAGGTAGATAAATATAAGAGTTTGATTGAAGCTAATTTATGGTTATGAATCATTGAATTATGTTTTTGTATAGAGGACGTCTGTTCATGCCCGTCTGTATAGCCCTTTACATTACCTTTAGTCTCTCATTGCTCTCTCTCTCTGTCCAATATCGTCTCTTGGTATCCCTGTTTCTCTCTCTCTGTCCAATTTCGTCTCTTGGTATCCCTGTTTCTCTCTCTCTGTCCAATATCGTCTCTTGGTATCCCTGTTTCTCTCTCTCTGTCCAATATCGTCTCTTGGTATCCCTGTTTCTCTCTCTCTCTGTCCAATATCGTCTCTTGGTATCTCTCTGTCCAATATCGTCTCTTGGTATCCCTGTTTCTCTCTCTCTCTGTCCAATATTGTTTATTGGTATCCCTGTTTCTCTCTCTCTCTGTCCAATATCGTCTCTTGGTATCCCTATTTATCTTTCTCTGTCCAATATTGCCTCTTGGTATCTCTCTGTCCAATATCGTCTCTTGGTATCCCTGTTTCTCTCTCTCTGTCCAATATCGTCTCTTGGTATCCCTGTTTCTCTCTCTCTCTGTCCAATATCGTCTCTTGGTATCCCTATTTCTCTCTCTCTGTCCAATATTGTCTCTTGGTATCTCTCTGTCCAATATCGTCTCTTGGTATCCCTGTTTCTCTCTCTCTGTCCAATATCGTCTCTTGGTATCCCTGTTTCTCTCTTTCTGTCCAATATTGTCTCTTGGTATCCCTGTTTCTCTCTCTCTGTCCAATATCATCTCTTGGTATCCCTGTTTCTCTCTCTCTGTCCAATATCGTCTCTTGGTATCCCTGTTTCTCTCTCTCTGTCCAATATCGTCTCTTGGTATCCCTGTTTCTCTCTCTGTCTAATATCATCTCTTGGTATCCCTGTTTCTCTCTCTGTCCAATATCGTCTCTTGGTATCCCTGTTTCTCTCTCTCTTTCTGTCCAATATCGTCTCTTGGTATCCCTGTTTCTCTCTCTCTGTCCAATATCGTCTCTTGGTATCCCTGTTTCTCTCTCTCTCTGTCCAATATCGTCTCTTGGTATCCCTGTTTCTCTCTCTTTCTGTCCAATATTGTCTCTTGGTATCTCTCTGTCCAATATCGTCTCTTGGTATCCCTGTTTCTCTCTCTGTCCAATATCGTCTCTTGGTATCCCTGTTTCTCTCTCTCTCTGTCCAATATCGTCTCTTGGTATCCCCTGTTTCTCTCTCTCTGTCCAATATTGTCTCTTGGTATCCCTGTTTCTGTCTCTCTGTCCAATATCGTCTCTTGGTATCCCCTGTTTCTCTTTCTCTGTCCAATATTGTCTCTTGGTATCCCTGTTTCTCCCTCTCTGTCCAATATTGTCTCATGGTTCCCTGTTTCTGTCTCTCTGTCCTACTGTATACTGTACAGCATAGGTCTCTGTTCCTCCTTCTCTCCTTTCAGTTCTAGAGGTTGACTCTCTCTGTCCTATCTATGTTGTATGTAAGTTCTCTGTCCCACCTGTCATCTTCATATCCTTTACCCCCATTCTCTCCTCTCATTGGTGGACAGGAGTGTCTGTTCCATGGAATTAGCAGTTTGAATTCTAGAATGGACATGAACCTTCTTACGATGGGATAAAGGACAGCCATTTTGGTCAGGGAGTTGGTGAACCATGGTCAGCCAGTGCTGTGATGAGATATTGTGTAAAAAAATAATGAATTTGAAGACTTTATCTACACCGTTTGTGTGTTAGCTAGCCTGCCGGTTTTACAGGAATCATTCTACACACGTTTTCCATTAACTGCCAATGTGCCAACATTCCATTGAAACAATGCAGTCCATCCACATCAATACACTGGTTGACATCAGTTGATGACAGGACAGACCCGGGCTGTAAATACAACCAGTACTGATAATGTATTCTATAATAGGAATCACAAGCTTTCCAAGACAACAAAAACAAGTCGGTTTACATATATTTTAGAGGCTTTTTACACCGAAAACTGGTATAAACACCTGTTTAAACTGTATTCATAATTTATGATAATATTGTAGGTTGACAATAGGTTTTATTACACGATTTTTGATGTATTCTTACTTCTGTTCTCCTGCTTAGGTAAAATCAGGATTCTGCCTCCACTGTCATTAACTCCAATTAGACTGGTTTGGATTTCTCCCTGATCAATATGGCTGCCATTACTTTTTAATTTAATAGGGTCTCTGTGGCAAGGTTAATATAACTATATATTCCAAAATCACTTTTTGTTCTGTAGCCTGTTATGTCTACATTATCTTTTTCTGTAACATGTTATATCTGCATTATCTTTTGTCGGTCATTTCTCACTCTCTGTCCTCTTTCGCTGTACCCCTGTTCCCTCTCATACCCTGTTCCCCCTCATACCCTGTTCCCTCTCATACCCTGTTCCTTCAAATACCCTGTACCCTCTCATACCCTGTTCCCTCTCATACCCTGTTCACTCTCATACCCTGTTCCCTCTCATACCCTGTTCCCTCTCATACCCTGTTCACTCTCATACCCTGTTCACTCTCATACCCTGTTCCTTCAAATACCCTGTTCCCTCTCATACCCTGTTCCTTCAAATACCCTGTTCCCTCTCATACCCTGTTCCCTCTCATACCCTGTTCACTCTCATACCCTGTTCCTTCAAATACCCGGTTCCCTCTCATACCCTGTTCACTCTCATACCCTGTTCCCTCTCATACCCTGTTCACCGTCATACCCTGTCCCTTCAAATACCCTGTTCCCTCTCATACCCTGTTCACTCTCATACCCTGTTCCCTCTCATACCCTGTTCACTCTCATACCCTGTTCCCTCTCATACCCTGTTCCCTCTCATACCCTGTTCACTCTCATACCCTGTTCCTTCAAATACCCTGTTCCCTCTCATACCCTGTTCCCTCTCATACCCTGTTCCCTCTCTCCCTCAGTTCTGGAGGTTGACTTCTCGGAGCTGACCCTGGAGGAGATCATCGGGGTGGGTGGTTTTGGGAAGGTGTACCGTGCCATGTGGCGAGGGGCGGAGGTGGCGGTGAAGGCTGCGAGGCGGGACCCCGATGAGGAGGAGGGACAGATCCTAGAGAGCGTTCGTCAGGAGGCCAAGCTGTTTGCAATGCTGCACCACCCCAATATCATGGCCCTACTGGGGGTAAGAATCCTGCTATATCACCCCAATATCATGGCCCTATTGGGGGTAAGAATCCTGCTATATCACCCCAATATCATGGCCCTACTGGGGGTAAGAATCCTGCTATATCACCCCAATATCATGGCCCTACTGGGGGTAAGAATCCTGCTATATCACCCTAATATCATGGCCCTACTGGGGGTAAGAATCCTGCTATTTCACCCCAATATCATGGCCCTACTGGGGGTAAGAATCCTGCTATATCACCCCAATATCATGGCCATAATGGGGGTAAGAATCCTGCTATATCACCCCAATATCATGGCCATAATGGGGGTAAGAATCCTGCTATATCACCCCAACATCATGACCCTACTGGGGGTAAGAATCCTGCTATATCACCCTAATATCATGGCCCTACTGGGGGTAAGAATCCTGCTATTTCACCCCAATGTCATGGCCCTACTGGGGGTACGAATCCTGCTATATCACCCCAATATCATGGCCATAATGGGGGTAAGAATCCTGCTATATCACCCCAACATCATGGCCATAATGGGGGTAAGAATCCTGCTATATCACCCCAACATCATGGCCCTACTGGGGGTAAGAATCCTGCTATATCACCCCAACATCATGGCCCTACTGGGGGTAAGAATCCTGCTATATCACCCCAACATCGTGGCCCTACTGGGGGTAAGAATCCTGCTAGGAATAGGGTGCCATTTGGGATGCAAACCTACGTCTTCTAATCCAGGTGAATGTCTTCTAACCCAGGTGTAATCCAGGTGAATGTCTTCTAATCCAGGTGTAATCCAGGTGAATGTCTTCTAATCCAGGTGAATATCTTCTAACCCAGGTGTAATCCAGGTGAATATCTTCTAACCCAGGTGTAATCCAGGTGTATGTCTTCTAACCCAGGTGTAATCCAGGTGTATGTCTTCTAACCCAGGTGAATGTCTTCTAACCCAGGTGTAATCCAGGGGAATGTCTTCTAACCCAGGTGAATGTCTTCTAACCCAGGTGAATGTCTTCTAACCCAGGTGTAATCCAGGTGAATATCTTCTAACCCAGGTGAATGTCTTCTAACCCAGGTGTAACCCAGGTGAATGTCTTCTAACCCAGGTGAATGTCTTCTAACCCAGGTGTAATCCAGATGAATGTCTTCTAACCCAGGTGTAATCCAGGTGAATGTCTTCTAACCCAGGTGTAATCCAGGTGAATGTCTAATAACCCAGGTGTAATCCAGGTGAATGTCTTCTAATCCAGGTGAAAGTCTTCTAATCAAGGTGTAATCCAGGTGTATGTCTTCTAACCCAGGGCGTAATCCAGGTGTACGTCTTCTAACCCAGGTGTAATCCAGGTGAACGTCTTCTAACCCAGGTGTAATCCAGGTGTACGTCTTCTAATCCAGGTGAATGTATTTTAACCCAGGTGTAATCCAGGTGAATGTCTTTTAACCTAGGTGTAATCCAGGTGAATGTATTTTAACCCAGGTGTAATCCAGGTGAATGTCTTCTAACCCAGGTGAATGTCTTCTAACCCAGGTGTAATCCAGGTGAATGTCTTCTAACCCAGGTGTAATCCAGGTGAATGTCTTCTAACCCAGGTGTAATCCAGGTGAATGTCTTTTAACCCAGGTGTAATCCAGGTGAATGTCTTCTAATCCAGGTGAAAGTCTTCTAATCAAGGTGTAATCCAGGTGTATGTCTTCTAACCCAGGGCGTAATCCAGGTGTACGTCTTCTAACCCAGGTGTAATCCAGGTGAACGTCTTCTAACCCAGGTGTAATCCAGGTGTACGTCTTCTAATCCAGGTGAATGTATTTTAACCCAGGTGTAATCCAGGTGAATGTCTTTTAACCTAGGTGTAATCCAGGTGAATGTATTTTAACCCAGGTGTAATCCAGGTGAATGTCTTCTAACCCAGGTGAATGTCTTCTAACCCAGGTGTAATCCAGGTGAATGTCTTCTAACCCAGGTGTAATCCAGGTGTACGTCTTCTAATCCAGGTGAATGTATTTTAACCCAGGTGTAATCCAGGTGAATGTCTTTTAACCTAGGTGTAATCCAGGTGAATGTATTTTAACCCAGGTGTAATCCAGGTGAATGTCTTTTAACCCAGGTGTAATCCAGGTGAATGTCTTTTAACCCAGGTGTATGTTTAGGTGCACCTTGAGATGCATATATCTGTGTTGGTGAAGACATACAGTGGCTTGTAAGTATTCACCCTCCTTGGCATTTTTCCTATTTTGTTGCCTTACAACCTGGATTTAAATTTGATTTTTTTTGGGGGGGTTGTATCACTTGATTTACACAAGATGCCTACCACTTTGAAGATGCAAAATACTTTTTATTGTGAAACAAACAAGAAATATGACCAAAAAAATCTAATTTGAGCGTGAATAATTATTCACCCCCCCAAAGTCAATACTTTGTAGAGCCACCTTTATTAAGAGCAATTACAGCTGCAAATATCTTGGGATATGTCTTGGCACATCTAGCCACTGGGGATTTTTGCCCATTCTTCAAGGCAAAACTGCTCCAGCTCCTTCAAGTTGGATTGGTTCCGCAGGTGTACAGCCATCTTTAAGTCATACCACAGATTCTCAATTGAATTCAGTTCTTGGCTTTGACTCGGCCATTCCAAGACATTTAAATGTTTCCCCTTAAACCACTCAAGTGTTGCTTTAGCAGTATGCTTAGGGTCATTGTCCTGCTGGAAGGTGAACCTCCATCCCAGTCTCAAATCTCTGGAAGACTGAAACAGGTTTCCCTCAAGAATGTCCCTTTATTTAGCGCCATTCACCATTCCTCCAGTTCTGACCAGTTTCCCTGTTTCCCTGCCGATGAAAAACATCCCCACAACATGATGCTGCCACCACCATGCTTCACTGTGGGGATGGTGTCCTCGGGGTGATGAGAGGTGTTGGGTTCGTCCCTTGATGGCCAAAAAGCTACATTTTTGTCTCATCTGACCAGAGTACCTTCTTCCATATGTTTGGGGAGTCTCCCACATGCTTTTTGGCGAACACCAAACGTGTTTGCTTATTGTTTTCTTTAAGCAATGGCTTTTTTTCTGGCCACTCTTCCGTAAAGCCCAGCTCTGTGGAGTGTACGGCTTAAAGTGGTCCTATGGATAGATACTCCAATCTCCGCTGTGGAGCTTTGCAGCTCCTTCAGGGTGATCTTTGGTCTCTTTGTTGCCTCTCTGATTAATGCCCTCCTTGCCTGGTCCATGAGTTTTGGTGGGCAGCCCTCTCTTGGCAGGTTTGTTGTGGTGCCATATTCTTTCACTTTTGAAATAATGGATTTAATGGTGCTCCGTGGGATGTTCAAAGTCTCTGATATTTTTTTATAACCCAACCCTGATCTGTACTTCTCCACAACTTTGTCCCTGACCTGTTTGGAGAGATCCTTGGTCTTCATGGTGCCGCTTGCTTGGGGGTGCCCCTTGCTTAGTGGTGTTGCAGACTCTGGGGCCTTTCAGAACAGGTGTATATATACTGAGGTCATGTGACACTTAGATTGCACACAGGTGGACTTTATTTTACTAATTATGTGACTTCTGAAGGTAATTTGTTGCACCAGATCTTACTGATCTTACTGGTTCTAACGCAACAAAATAGGAAAAACGCCAAGGGGGTGAATACTTTTGCAAGGCACTGTACACCTGGGAAGACACACATGGGTTGATGAAGACACACACCTGGGTTGATGAAGACACACACCTGGGTTGATGAAGACACACACCTGGGTTGATGAAGACCTACACCTGAGTTGATGAAGACACACCTGGGTTGATGAAGACCTATACCTGGGTTGATGAAGACCTACACCTGGGTTGATGAAGACCTACACCTGGGTTGATGAAGACACACACCTGGGTTGATGAAGACACACACCTGGGTTGATGAAGACACACCTGGGTTGACGAAGACACACACCTGGGTTGACGAAGATCTATACCTGGGTTGATGAAGACACACCTGGGTTGATGAAGACCTATACCTGGGTTGATGAAGACCTACACCTGGGTTGATGAAGACACACCTGGGTTGATGAAGACACACCTGGGTTGATGAAGACACCCCTGGGTTGATGAAGACACACCCCTGGGTTGATGAAGACACACACCTGGGTTGATGAAGACACACACCTGGGTTGATGAAGACACACACCTGGGTTGATGAAGACACACACCTGGGTTGATGAAGACACACACCTGGGTTGATGAAGACACACACCTGGGTTGATGAAGACACACACCTGGGTTGATGAAGACACACCTGGGTTGACGAAGACACACACCTGGGTTGACGAAGATCTATACCTGGGTTGATGAAGACCTACACCTGGGTTGATGAAGACCTACACCTGGGTTGATGAAGACCTACACCTGGGTTGATGAAGACCTACACCTGGGTTGATGAAGACCTATACCTGGGTTGATGAAGACCTACACCTGGGTTGATGAAGACATATCGCTGGGTTGATGAAGACCTCTCCCTGGGTTGATGAAGACCTCTCCCTGGGTTGATGAAGACCTCTCCCTGGGTTGATGAAGACCTCTCCCTGGGTTGATGAAGACCTATCCCTGGGTTGATGAAGACCTATCCCTGGGTTGATGAAGACCTATAGCTGGGTTGATGAATACCTACCCTTGGGTTGATGAAGATCTACACCTGGGTTGATGAAGACCTACACCTGGGTTGATGAAGACCTACACCTGGGTTGATGAAGACCTATCCCTGGGTTGATGAAGACCTATCCCTGGGTTGATGAAGACCTATCCCTGGGTTGATGAAGATATATAGCTGGGTTGATGAAGACCTATCCCTGGGTTGATGAAGACCTACACCTGGGTTGATGAAGACCTACACCTGGGTTGATGAAGACCTGTTCCTGTGTTGATGAAGACCTATACCTGGGTTGATGAAGACCTACACCTGGGTTGATGAAGACCTGTCCCTGTGTTGATGAAGACATACACATATCACAATAATCAGAATAATAAACATGTATTGCATTTTTCTGAACCCTAATAATCAGCAAATCAATAATCGGTATGTTTTCGATGTGTAAAATCGATCATTTCAGCTTCTAATGATACAATGTCCTGTACTGATTCTTGATTTGGTTCATTTCTATTCTTCTTGTTTAACAGGTGTGTCTCCAGGAGCCGACACTGTGCCTGGTGATGGAGTTTGCCCGGGGAGGACCGCTGAACCGAGCCCTGTCAGGGAAACGTATCCCACCATGCACCCTGGTAGACTGGGCCGTGCAGATCGCCCGTGCCATGCACTACCTCCACTGTGAGGCCATCGTCCCCGTCATACACAGAGACCTCAAGTCTAGCAACAGTAAGAGAACGTTTATATACGTGATATTGTAATAACATAGTAATAACATAGTAGTAACATAGTAATAACAGTAGTAAAGTGGTAACATAGTAGTAACATGGTAGTAACATGGTAGTAACATGGTAGTAACATGGTAGTAACATGGTAGTAACATTGGTACCATGTTATCACTATGTTATTACTATGTTACTACCATGTTACTACTATGTTGCTACTATGTTATTACTATGTTATTACTTAGTAGTAACATAGTAGTAACATAGTAGCAACATAGTAGCAACATAGTAGCAACATAGTAGCAACATAGTAGCAACATGGTAGTAACATGGTAGTAACATGGTAGTAACATGGTAATAACGTGGTAACATAGTAGTAACATAGTAGCAACATAGTAGTAACATATTAATAACCTGGTAACATAGTAATAACATAGTAATAACATAGTATTAACATAGTAGTAACATGGTAGTAACATAGTAATAACGTGGTAACATAGTGGTAACATAGTAGTAACATAGTAGTAACATAGTAATAACCTGGTAACATAGTAATAACATAGTAGTAACATGTCAGTAATATAGTAATAACGTGGTAACATAGTAATAACATAGTAACAGCATAGTAGTAACAGGGTAGTAACATAGTAATAACGTAGTAATAACGTGGTAATAACATAGTAGTAACATGGTAATATGTAATAACATAGTAACAGCATAGTAATAACATTGTAATAACATGGTAACATAGTAATAACATGGTAGTAATATAGTAATACTGTAGTAATACCATAGTAGTAATATGGTAATAACATAGTAACATAGTAGTAACATGGTAGTAATAACAGTAATAACATAGTAATACTGTAGTAATAACATGGTAGTAACATGGTAGTAATATAGTAATAACATAGTAATACTGTAGTAATAACATAGTAGTAACATGGTAGTAATAACAGTAATACTGTAGTAATAACATAGTAGTGACATGGTAGTAACATGGTAGTAATATAGTAATAACATAGTAATACTGTAGTAGTAACATAGTAGTAACATGTGCATAACATTCAATGAATCACTTGTGTTGCACATAGCCGTGGGAAGATGTTTTGGGTTGGGGGGTTCTGACTGCGGGGAGGGGAGTAGCCTGAGTATAGGTTAAGATTGGATAACAGTAGTCACTGCCGCCTAAGTTAATTTACCTCATGTTTTCAACGTGTGTGTGTGTGTATGTGTGTGTGTGTGTATGTGTGAGAAAGAGAACAAGAGGAGTGTTGTAACTAAATTAGGAAACACAACGTTGTGCCTATTAAAACTGAGCACAAATGGACAGCTATGTGATCCGTCGCGAGAGAAAAGCGCTCCCCTTGATCCAGCACCATCAGGTGGAAAGCGCTCCCCTCGATCCAGCACCATCAGGTGGAAAGCGCTCCCCTCGATCCAGCACCATCAGGTGGAAAGCGCTCCCCTCGATCCAGCACCATCAGGTGGAAAGCGCTCCCCTCGATCCAGCGCCATCAGGTGGAAAGCGCTCCCCTCGATCCAGCACAATCAGGTGGAAAGCGCTCCCCTCGATCCAGCGCCATCAGGTGGAAAGCGCTCCCCTCGATCCAGCGCCATCAGGTGGAAAGCGCTCCCCTCGATCCAGCACCATCAGGTGGAAAGCGCTCCCCTCGATCCAGCACCATCAGGTGGAAAGTGCTCCCCTCGATCCAGCACCATCAGGTGGAAAGCGCTCCCCTTGATCCAGCACCATCAGGTGGAAAGCGCTCCCCTTGATCCAGCACCATCAGGTGGAAAGCGCTCCCCTTGATCCAGCACCATCAGGTGGAAAGCGCTCCCCTTGATCCAGCACCATCAGGTGGAAAGCGCTCCCCTTGATCCAGCACCATCAGGTGGAAAGCGCTCCCCTTGATCCAGCACCATCAGGTGGAAAGCGCTCCCCTTGATCCAGCACCATCAGGTGGAAAGCGCTCCCCTTGATCCAGCACCATCAGGTGGAAAGCGCCACTCACTCGGGCCGCGCCCCAACACTGTGTTCGACTACTGGGCTGGTGCTCTACCTCTTTGATATGGGCAGGAGCAGGCCTTCGAGGCCAGGCAGAGAGAATGCCATGTTCCTTATTTGATATTGGTCCCATTCCCTTTTCTCCGAAGTTTTAGAATTCTAAACTAATAGAAAATAGAATCAATCAATCAGTCAATCAAATGTGTCTATACAGTGCCTTGCGAAAGTATTCGGCCCCCTTGAACTTTGCGACCTTTTGCCACATTTCAGTCTTCAAACATAAAGATATAAAATTGTATTTTTTTGTGAAGAATCAACAACAAGTGGGACACAATCATGAAGTGGAACGACATTTATCTGTCAAAAGCGCAGAGAGCATCATGAAGAACGAGGAACACACCAGGCAGGTCCGAGATACTGTTGTGAAGAAGTTTAAAGCCGGATTTGGATACAAAAAGATTTCCCAAGCTTTAAACATCCCAAGGAGCACTGTGCAAGCGATAATATTGAAATGGAAGGAGTATCAGACCACTGCAAATCTACCAAGACCTGGCCGTCCCTCTAAACTTTCAGCTCATACAAGGAGAAGACTGATCAGAGATGCAGCCAAGAGGCCCATGATCACTCTGGATGAACTGCAGAGATCTACAGCTGAGGTGGGAGACTCTGTCCATAGGACAACAATCAGTTGTATATTGCACAAATCTGGCCTTTATGGAAGAGTGGCGAGAAGAAAGCCATTTCTTAAAGATATCCATAAAAAGTGTTGTTTAAAGTTTGCCACAAGCCACCTGGGAGACACACCAAACATGTGGAAGAAGGTGCTCTGGTCAGATGAAACCAAAATTGAACTTTTTGGCAACAATGCAAAACGCTATGTTTGGCGTAAATGCAACACAGCTGAACACACCATCCCCACTGTCAAACATGGTGGTGGCAGCATCATGGTTTGGGCCTGCTTTTCTTCAGCAGGGACAGGGAAGATGGTTAAAATTGATGGGAAGATGGATGGAGCCAAATACAGGACCATTCTGGAAGAAAACCTGATGGAGTCTGCAAAAGACCTGAGACTGGGACGGAGATTTGTCTTCCAACAAGACAATGATCCATAACATAAAGCAAAATCTACAATGGAATGGTTCAAAAATAAACATATCCAGGTGTTAGAATGGCCAAGTCAAAGTCCAGACCTGAATCCAATCGAGAATCTGTGGAAAGAACTGAAAACTGCTGTTCACAAATGCTCTCCATCCAACCTCACTGAGCTCGAGCTGTTTTGCAAGGAGGAATGGGAAAAAATTTCAGTCTCTCGATGTGCAAAACTGATAGAGACATACCCCAAGCGACTTACAGCTGTAATCGCAGCAAAAGGTGGCGCTACAAAGTATTAACTTAAGGGGGCTGAATAATTTTGCACACACAATTTTTCAGTTTTTCATTTGTTAAAAAAGTTTGAAATATCCAATAAATGTCGTTCCACTTGTTGTTGATTCTTCACAAAAAAATACAGTTTTATATCTTTATGTTTGAAGCCTGAAATGAGGCAAAAGGTCGCAAAGTTCAAGGGGGCCGAATACTTTCGCAAGGCACTGTAAATCCCATTATTCATCAGCTGATGTCTCAAAGTGCTGTACAGAAACCCTGCCTAAAACCCCAAAAAGCAAGCAATGCAGGTGTAGAAGCACGGTGGCTTGGAAAAACTCCCTAGAAAGGAAGGAACCTAGGAAGAAACCTAGAGAGGAACCAGGCTATGAGGGGTGGCCAGTCCTCTTCTGGCTGTGCCGGGTAGAGAGGAACCAGGCTCTGAGGGGTTGCCAGTCCTCTTCTGTTTGTACTCGTCAGCCAAGTATTTTCTAAGTGGTAGGAAAAACGTTAGGAGATCCCCAATAATACCCAGTTAGATGAGCATTGATATCAATACAACAATGAGAGTTGTAGAAGGTGTGTGTGTGTGTGTGTGTGTGTGTGTTAGCCCTGCAGGACCCCTTAACACCAAGCCTATTAGACAGGATTTGTCCCATGCCTTCCTATTGGCTACTTCCAGTCAACACAGGCAGTTTCTCCTCTCCCGTTGGCTTGTGGTTAGCCCCATTCCCTTGGCTGTGATTGACTGTTTTGAGGTGACAAGGCCAATAGCATCATCGTATCAGTAAAGTGACAGGTCTATCCCAGATACACCCTGTTAATGTACGTAAGCCCAGGTCCAGGGGGCTTCTCCACACTATTAGGTTGTTGTTTACCTGGTGAGCACTGGCAGACACAGGTTAGTCAGGCTGATTGAGGTAGTATGTACTCATAGATATGGTTAAAGTGACTATACATACAGTGGGGCAAAAAAGTATTTATTCAGCCACCAATTGTGCAAGTTCTCCCACTCAAAAAGATGAGGCCTGTAATTTTCATCATAGCAAGTTCTCCCACTGTTTATGAAGAGTGGGTGGTGAATGTGGATACTGGGTGGTGTATATGGAGACTGGTGGTGTAAATGGAGCCTGGTGGTGTATATAGGGACTTGTGGTGTATGAGGACTGGGTGGTGTATATGAAGACTGGGTGGTGTGTATAAGGACTGGGTGGTGTATATGAAGACTGGGTGGTATATATGAGGACTGGGTGGTGTATATGGGGACTGGGTGGTGTATATGGGGACTGGGTGGTGAATATGGGGACTGGGTTGTGTATATGAGGACTGGGTGGTGCATTTGGAGGCTGTGGCATATATATGTGGACTGGGTGGTGTATATGGAGGCTGTGGCATATATATGTGGACTGGGTGGTGTATATGGGGACTGGGTGGTTAATATGGGGACTGTGTTTTGTATATGAGGACTGGGTGGCGTATATGAGGACTGGGTGGTGTATTTTAGGACTGGTTGGTGTATATGGGGACTGGGGGGTGTATATGAGGACTGGGTAGTGTATATGGGGACTGGGTGGTGTATATGGGGACTGGGTGGTGTATATGGGGGCTGGGTGGTGTATATGAGGATTGGGTAGTGTATATGGGGACTGGTTGGTGTATATGGGGACTGGGTGGTGTATATGAGGACTGGTTGGTGTATATGGGGACTGGTGGTGTAAATGGGGACTGGTGGTGTAAATGGGGACTGGTTGGTGTATATGGGGACTGGTGGTGTAAATGAAGACTGGTGGTGCAAATGGGGACTGGGTGGTGTATATGAGGAATGGGTTGTGTATATGGGGACTGGGTGGCGTATATGAGGACTGGGTGGTGTATATGGAGACTAGGTGGTGAATATGGGGACTGGGTGGTGTATATGAGGACTGGGTGGTGTATATGGAGACTGGGTGGTGTATATGAGGACTGGTTGGTGTATATGAGGACTGGTTGGTGTATATGAGGACTGGGTGGTGTATATGAGGACTGGGTGGTGTATATGAGTACTGGGTGGTGTATATGAGGACTGGGTGGTGTATATGAGGACTGGGTGGTGAATATGAGGACTGGGTGGTGTATATGGGGACTGGGTGGTGTATATGGGGACTGGGTGGTGAATATGGGGACTGGGTGGTGTATATGAGGACTGGGTGGTGCATTTGGAGGCTGTGGCATATATATGTGGACTGGGTTGTGTATATGGAGGCTGTGGCATATATATGTGGACTGGGTGGTGTATATGGGGACTGGGTGGTTAATATGGGGACTGTGTTTTGTATATGAGCACTGGGTGGCGTATATAAGGACTGGGTGGTGTATTTTAGGACTGGTTGGTGTATATGGGGACTGGGGGGTGTATATAAGGACTGGTTAGTGTATATGGGGACTGGTTGGTGTATATGGGGACTGGGTGGTGTTTATGAGGACTGGTTGGTGTATATGGGGACTGGGTGGTGTATATGAGGACTGGTTGGTGTATATGGGGACTGGTGGTGTAAATGGAGACTGGTGGTGTAAATGGGGACTGGTGGTGTAAATGGGGACTGGGTGGTGTATATGGAGACTGGGTTGTGTATATGAGGACTGGTTGGTGTATATGGAGACTGGGTGGTGTATATGAGGACTGGGTGGTGTATATGAGGACTGGGTGGTGTAAATGGAGACTGGGTTGTGTATATGAGGACTGGTTGGTGTAAATGGAGACTGGCTGGTGTATATGAGGACTGGGTGGTGTATATGAGGACTGGTTGGTGTATATGGGGACTGGGTGGTGTATATGAGGACTGGTTGGTGTATATGGGGACTGGTGGTGTAAATGGAGACTGGTGGTGTAAATGGGGACTGGTGGTGTAAATGGGGACTGGGTGGTTAATATGGGGACTGTGTTTTGTATATGAGGACTGGGTGGTGTATATGAGGACCGGGTGGTGTATATGGGGACTGGTTGGTGTATGGGGACTGGGTTGTGTATATGGGGACTGGGTTGTGTATATGAGGACTGGTTGGTGTATATGGAGACTGGGTGGTGTATATGAGGACTGGGTGGTGTATATGAGGACTGGGTGGTGTATATGAGTACTGGGTGGTGTAAATGGAGACTGGGTTGTGTATATGAGGACTGGTTGGTGTAATTGGAGACTGGCTGGTGTATATGAGGACTGGGTCGTGTATATGAGGACTGGTTGGTGTATATGGAGACTGGGTGGTGTATATGAAGACTGGGTGGTGTATTTTAGGACTGGGTGGTGTATTTGAGGACTGGGTGGTGTATATGAGGACTGGGTGGTTTATTTGAGGACTGGGTGGTGCATATGAGGACTGGTTGGTGTATATGGAGACTGGGTGGTGTATATGAGGACTGGGTGGTGTATATGAGGACTGGGTGGTGTATATGAGGACTGGGTGGTGTATATGAGGACTGGTTGGTGTATATGGAGACTGGTTGGTGTATATGAGGACTGTGTGGTGTATATGGAGACTGGTTGGTGTATATGGGGACTGGGTGGTGAATATGGGGACTGGGTTGTGTATATGAGGACTGGGTGGTGCATTTGGAGAATGTGGTATATATATGTGGACTGGGTGGTTTATATGGAGGTTGTGGCATATATATATATGTGGACTGGGTGGTGTATATGGGGACTGGGTGGTTAATATGAAGACTGTGTTTTGTATATGAGGACTGGGTGGTGTATATGAGGAATGGGTGGTGTATATGAGGACTGGGTGGTGTATATGAGGACTGGTTGGTGTATATGGGGGCTGGGTGGTGTATATGAGGATTGGGTAGTGTATATGGGGACTGGTTGGTGTATATGGGGACTGGGTGGTGTATATGAGGACTGGTTGGTGTAATGGGGACTGGGTGGTGTATATGAGGACTGGTTGGTGTATATGGGGACTGGTGGTGTAAATGGAGACTGGTGGTGTAAATGGAGACTGGTGGTGTAAATGGGGACTGGTGGTGTAAATGGAGACTGGTGGTGTAAATGGGGACTGGTGGTGTAAATGGGGACTGGTGGTGTAAATGGGGACTGGCTGGTGTATATGGGGACTGGTGGTGTAAATGAAGACTGGTGGTGCAAATGGGGACTGGGTGGTGTATATGGAGACTAGGTGGTGAATATGGGGACTGGGTGGTGTATATGAGGACTGGGTGGTGTATATGGAGACTGGGTGGTGTATATGAGGACTGGTGGTTTATATGAGGACTGGTTGGTGTATATGAGGACTGGGTGGTGTATTTGAGGACTGGGTGGTGTATATGAGGACTGGGTGGTGTATATGAGGACTGGGTGGTGCATTTGGAGGCTGTGGCATATATATGTGGACTGGGTGGTGTATATGGGGACTGGGTGGTGTATATGGGGACTGGGTGGTGATTATGGGGACTGGGTGGTGTATATGAGGACTGGGTGGTGCATTTGGAGGCTGTGGCATATATATGTGGACTGGGTTGTGTATATGGAGGCTGTGGCATATATATGTGGACTGGGTGGTGTATATGGGGACTGGGTGGTTAATATGGGGACTGTGTTTTGTATATGAGCACTGGGTGGCGTATATAAGGACTGGGTGGTGTATTTTAGGACTGGTTGGTGTATATGGGGACTGGGGGGTGTATATAAGGACTGGTTAGTGTATATGGGGACTGGTTGGTGTATATGGGGACTGGGTGGTGTTTATGAGGACTGGTTGGTGTATATGGGGACTGGGTGGTGTATATGAGGACTGGTTGGTGTATATGGGGACTGGTGGTGTAAATGGAGACTGGTGGTGTAAATGGGGACTGGTGGTGTAAATGGGGACTGGGTGGTGTATATGGAGACTGGGTTGTGTATATGAGGACTGGTTGGTGTATATGGAGACTGGGTGGTGTATATGAGGACTGGGTGGTGTATATGAGGACTGGGTGGTGTATATGAGGACTGGGTGGTGTAAATGGAGACTGGGTTGTGTATATGAGGACTGGTTGGTGTAAATGGAGACTGGCTGGTGTATATGAGTACTGGGTGGTGTATATGAGGACTGGTTGGTGTATATGGGGACTGGGTGGTGTATATGAGGACTGGTTGGTGTATATGGGGACTGGTGGTGTAAATGGAGACTGGTGGTGTAAATGGGGACTGTTGGTGTAAATGGGGACTGGGTGGTGTATATGGAGACTGGGTTGTGTATATGAGGACTGGTTGGTGTATATGGAGACTGGGTGGTGTATATGAGGACTGGGTGGTGTATATGAGGACTGGGTGGTGTATATGGAGACTGGTTGGTGTATATGAGGACTGGGTGGTGTATATGGAGACTGGTTGGTGTATATGAGGACTGGGTGGTGTATATGGAGACTGGTTGGTGTATATGAGGACTGGGTGGTGTATATGGAGACTGGTTGGTGTATATGAGGACTGGGTTGTGTATATGGGGAATGGGTTGTGTATATGAGGACTGGTTGGTGTATATGGAGACTGGGTGGTGTATATGAGGACTGGGTGGTGAATATGAGGACTGGGTGGTATATATGAGGACTGGGTGGTGTATATGGGGACTGGGTGGTGTATATGACGACTGGGTGGTGTATATGAGGACTGGTTGGTGTATATGAGGATTGGGTGGTGTATATGGAGACTGGTTGGTGTATATGAGGACTGGGTGGTGTATATGGAGACTGGTTGGTGTATATGAGGACTGGGTGGTGTATATGGAGACTGGTTGGTGTATATGAGGACTGGGTGGTGTATATGGAGACTGGTTGGTGTATATGAGGACTGGGTTGTGTATATGGGGAATGGGTTGTGTATATGAGGACTGGTTGGTGTATATGGAGACTGGGTGGTGTATATGAGGACTGGGTGGTGAATATGAGGACTGGGTGGTATATATGATTACTGGGTGGTGTATATGGGGACTGGGTGGTGTATATGGGGACTGGGTGGTGAATATGGGGACTGGGTTGTGTATATGAGGACTGGGTGGTGCATTTGGAGGCTGTGGCATATATATGTGGACTGGGTGGTGTATATGGATGCTGTGGCATATATATGTGGACTGGGTGGTGTATATGGGGACTGTGTTTTGTATATGAGGACTGGGTGGCGTATATGAGGACTGGGTGGTGTATTTTAGGACTGGTTGGTGTATATGGGGACTGGGGTGTGTATATGAGGACTGGGTAGTGTATATGGGGACTGGGTGGTGTATATGGGGACTGGGTGGTGTATATGGGGACTGGGTGGTGAATATGGGGACTGGGTTGTGTATATGAGGACTGGGTGGTGCATTTGGAGGCTGTGGTATATATATGTGGACTGGGTGGTGTATATGGAGGTTGTGTCATATATATGTGGACTGGGTAGTGTATATGGGGACTGGGTGGTTAATATGAAGACTGTGTTTTGTATATGAGGACTGGGTGGTGTATATGAGGACTGGGTGGTGTATATGAGGACTGGTTGGTGTATATGGGGGCTGGGTGGTGTATATGAGGATTGGGTAGTGTATATGGGGACTGGTTGGTGTATATGGGGACTGGGTGGTGTATATGAGGACTGGTTGGTGTAATGGGGACTGGGTGGTGTATATGAGGACTGGTTGGTGTATATGGGGACTGGTGGTGTAAATGGAGACTGGTGGTGTAAATGGGGACTGGTGGTGTAAATGGAGACTGGTGGTGTAAATGGGGACTGGTGGGGTAAATGGGGACTGGTGGTGTAAATGGGGACTGGGTGGTGTATATGGGGACTGGTGGTGTAAATTAAGACTGGTGGTGCAAATGGGGACTGGGTGGTGTATATGAGGACTGGGTTGTGTATATGGGGACTGGGTGGCGTATATGAGGACGGGGTGGTGTATATGGAGACTAGGTGGTGAATATGGGGACTGGGTGGTGTATATAAGGACTGGGTGGTGTATATGGAGACTGGGTGGTGTATATGAGGACTGGTGGTTTATATGAGGACTGGTTGGTGTATATGAGGACTGGGTGGTGTATTTGAGGACTGGGTGGTGTATATGAGGACTGGGTGGTGTATATGAGGACTGGGTGGTGCATTTGGAGGCTGTGGCATATATATGTGGACTGGGTGGTGTATATGGAGGCTGTGGCATATATATGTGGACTGGGTGGTGTATATGGGGACTGGGTGGTTAATATGGGGACTGTGTTTTGTATATGAGGACTGGTTGGCGTATATGAGGACTGGGTGGTGTATTTTAGGACTGGTTGGTGTATATGGGGACTGGGGGGTGTATATGAGGACTGGGTAGTGTATATGGGGACTGGGTGGTGTATATGGGGACTGGGTGGTGTATATGGGGACTGGGTGGTGAATATGGGGACTGGGTTGTGTATATGAGGACTGGGTGGTGCATTTGGAGGCTGTGGTATATATATGTGGACTGGGTGGTGTATATTTAGGTTGTGGCATATATATGTGGACTGGGTGGTGTATATGGGGACTGGGTGGTTAATATGAAGACTGTGTTTTGTATATGAGGACTGGGTGGTGTATATGAGGACTGGGTGGTGTATATGAGGACTGGTTGGTGTATATGGGGGCTGGGTGGTGTATATGAGGATTGGGTAGTGTATATGGGGACTGGTTGGTGTATATGGGGACTGGGTGGTGTATATGAGGACTGGTTGGTGTATATGGGGACTGGGTGGTGTATATGGGGACTGGTGGTGTAAATGGAGACTGGTGGTGTAAATGGAGACTGGTGGTGTAAATGGAGACTGGTGGTGTAAATGGGGACTGGTGGTGTAAATGGAGACTGGTGGTGTAAATGGGGACTGGTGGTGTAAATGGGGACTGGTGGTGTAAATGGGGACTGGGTGGTGTATATGGGGACTGGTGGTGTAAATGAAGACTGGTGGTGCAAATGGGGACTGGGTGGTGTATATGAGGACTGGGTTGTGTATATGGAGTCTAGGTGGTGAATATGGGGACTGGGTGGTGTATATGAAGACTGGGTGGTGTATATGGAGACTGGGTGGTGTATATGAGGACTGGTGGTTTATATGAGGACTGGTTGGTGTATTTGAGGACTGGGTGGTGTATATGAGGACTGGGTGGTGTATATGAGGACTGGGTGGTGTATATGAGTACTGGGTGGTGTATATGAGGACTGGGTGGTGTATATGAGGACTGGGTGGTGAATATGAGGACTGGGTGGTGTATATGAGGACTGGGTGGTGTATATGGGGACTGGGTGGTGTATATGGGGACTGGGTGGTGAATATGGGGACTGGGTGGTGTATATGAGGACTGGGTGGTGCATTTGGAGGCTGTGGCATATATATGTGGACTGGGTGGTGTATATGGAGGCTGTGGCATATATATGTGGACTGGGTGGTGTATATGGGGACTGGGTGGTTAATATGGGGACTGTGTTTTGTATATGAGCACTGGGTGAGGTATATAAGGACTGGGTGGTGTATTTTAGGACTGGTTGGTGTATATGGGGACTGGGGGGTGTATATAAGGACTGGTTAGTGTATATGGGGACTGGTTGGTGTATATGGGGACTGGGTGGTGTTTATGAGGACTGGTTGGTGTATATGGGGACTGGGTGGTGTATATGAGGACTGGTTGGTGTATATGGGGACTGGTGGTGTAAATGGAGACTGGTGGTGTAAATGGGGACTGGTGGTGTAAATGGGGACTGGGTGGTGTATATGGGGACTGGGTGGTTAATATGGGGACTGTGTTTTGTATATGAGGACTGGGTGGTGTATATGAGGACTGGGTGGTGTATATGGGGACTGGTTGGTGTATGGGGACTGGGTTGTGTATATGAGGACTGGTTGGTGTATATGGAGACTGGGTGGTGTATATGAGGACTGGGTGGTGTATATGAGGACTGGGTGGTGTATATGAGGACTGGGTGGTGTAAATGGAGACTGGGTTGTGTATATGAGGACTGGTTGGTGTAAATGGAGACTGGCTGGTGTATATGAGGACTGGGTGGTGTATATGAGGACTTGGTTGGTGTATATGGAGACTGGGTGGTGTATATGAAGACTGGGTGGTGTATTTGAGGACTGGGTGGTGTATTTGAGGACTGGGTGGTGTATATGAGGACTGGTTGGTGTATATGAGGACTGGGTGGTGTATATGGAGACTGGTTGGTGTATATGAGGACTGGGTGGTGTATATGGAGACTGGTTGGTGTATATGAGGACTGGGTGGTGTATATGGAGACTGGTTGGTGTATATGAGGACTGGGTGGTGTATATGGAGACTGGTTGGTGTATATGAGGACTGGGTTGTGTATATGGGGACTGGGTTGTGTATATGAGGACTGGTTGGTGTATATGGAGACTGGGTGGTGTATATGAGGACTGGGTGGTGTATTTGAGGACTGGGTGGTGTATTTGAGGACTGGGTGGTGTATATGAGGACTGGTTGGTGTATATGGAGACTGGGTGGTGTATTTGAGGACTGGGTGGTGTATATGAGGACTGGGTGGTGTATATGGGGACTGGGTGGTGTATATGGGGACTGGGTGGTGTAAATGGGGACTGGGTGGTGTATATGAGGACTGGGTGGTGTATATGGAGACTGGTTGGTGTATATGAGGACTGGGTGGTGTATATGGAGACTGGTTGGTGTATATGAGGACTGGGTGGTGTATATGGAGACTGGTTGGTGTACATGAGGACTGGGTTGTGTATATGGGGACTGGGTTGTGTATATGAGGACTGGTTGGTGTATATGGAGACTGGGTGGTGTATATGAGGACTGGGTGGTGTATTTGAGGACTGGGTGGTGTATTTGAGGACTGGGTGGTGTATATGAGGACTGGTTGGTGTATATGGAGACTGGGTGGTGTATTTGAGGACTGGGTGGTGTATATGAGGACTGGGTGGTGTATATGGGGACTGGGTGGTGTATATGAGGACTGGGTGGTGTATTCGGGGACTTGGTGGTGTATATGGAGACTGGGTGGTGTATATGGAGACTGGGTGGTGTATATGGAGACTGGGTGGTGTATTTGGGGACTGGGTGGTGTATATGAGGACTGGTTGGTGTATATGGGGACTGGGTGGTGTATATGGAGACTGGGTGGTGTATATGGAGATTGGGTGGTGTATATGAAGACTGGGTGGTGTATTTGGGGACTGGGTGGTGTATATGAGGACTGGTTGGTGTATATGGGGACTGGGTGGTGTATATGAGGACTGGGTGGTGTATATGAGGACTGGGTGGTGTATATGAGGACTGGGTGGTGCATATGGAGACTGGGTGGTGTATATGGAGACTGGGTGGTGTATATGGAGACTGGGTGGTGTATATGAGGACTGGGTGGTGTATTTGGGGACTGGGTGGTGTATATGAGGACTGGTTGGTGTATATGGGGACTGGGTGGTGTATATGAGGACTGGTTGGTGTATATGAGGACTGGTTGGTGTATATGGGGACTGGGTGGTGTATTTGAGGACTTGTGGAAACTTTTTGACTCCATCCAAATATTCCATTCCAGTCCTTACAATTATCCCTCCTATTGCTCCTCCCACCAGTCTCCTCTTTTGTGTGTGTATGTTCATGTGTATGTTCATTTGTGTGTGTGTGTGTGTGTGTGTGCATGGGTGTGTGTATATGCTTGTGTTTATGTGCATATGTGTGTGTGTGTGTGTGTGTGTGTGTGTGTGTGTGTGTGTGTGTGTGTGCGTGTGTGTGTGTGTGAGGCACAGACTCCCAAGGACCAAGTGAAATCGTAACATTAATCCAGGCCTTTGCTTCTTCCCTGCTTTCTTTCATTTTACACTTGAATCATCTCATTCCCTTTTCTCTTTTGTTCTCATCTCTTCCTGCTTGCTTCTCTCTCTCCTTTCATCGTGGCCTCTCCTTGTTTTCCCTTTTGTTCTCATCTTTATTTTGGAAAACAACTTTTAATAATTTATATTTTAATGACTGCCTGCCATCCCGCCACCAAAACCCCAAAATGGCCTGTATCCCTTTACATTCAAACCCCTCCTACCTTCCACCCCTGTTACCGTTATCCCCCCCACCCGCTCCAACCAAAACCCTCCTCGTCACCCCCTCCCTCACCAACACCCGCCCTCTCCTGGATCTCACATGCGACCTTTGGACCAGTCCTGATCCTGGAGAAGGTCGAGATGGAGGATCTGACCAACAAGACCCTGAAGATCACCGACTTCGGCCTGGCGAGGGAGTGGCACCGTACCACCAAGATGTCAGCCGCCGGCACCTACGCCTGGATGGCGCCCGAGGTCATCCGCTCCTCCACCTTCTCTAAAGGCAGCGACGTCTGGAGGTGGGCGGGGCGGGGGGGGGGGGGGGGGGGGGGCATGGGCCGGGATAGGAAGTTGATGAGACAGGAAACTGTCTGTTCTATCTCACTTAGATCAAGAGGGCTGGAGGAGTTATTTATTCAGTTCTGGATCTGGTAAAGCATTGAGTAATTTATTCAGTTCTGGATCTGGTAAAGCATTGAGTCATTTATTCAGCTCTGGATCTGGTAAAGCATTGAGTAATTTATTCAGTTCTGGATCTACTAAAGCATTGAGTCATTTATTCAGTTCTGGATCTACTAAAGCATTGAGTCATTTATTCAGCTCTGGATCTACTAAAGCATTGAGTCATTTATTCAGTTCTGGATCTGGTAAAGCATTGAGTCATTTATTCAGCTCTGGATCTACTAAAGCACTGCAGTAGTAGTATGATGACTGCACCCAAACAAGGAACCAACACTGTAATTGTTTTCAACGTCTTACCCTCGTCTGAAATCATAGAATAACCTAGCCACATCAGCTCTGATGAGGACAGGATTTAATTCCGTTGAGCTTCGTCAGCCATGCGGCATTGGAAAGGTAATTTCCAATGTGCTGCAGAAGGAGGGCTTTCTATATTGCAGCAGACTCTCATGACTTCTCATTGGCCATGCCAGGTGGCTTGAGTCCAGCCCTTGTTTTAGTATGAAATACCTGCCTGGCTGGAGGTGTGGAGGTAGTTGGAGGCTGTGGACAGGGAGGGCCCTGTCCCTGTCTCTCTGTGGTGCCATAATGCCCCCCCTCCCACCCCCAATATTGTTAATATTTACAATATTAACTAAATTATAATAAGAATAATAAAGATTGTCAACAGGGTAATCAGTAACAATAATAATGAATAGTAAATGTGCACGTTAGTTGGTCTGTCAGACACTGTCTGTCATCTTATGGCAGGCAGCAATGTAGTGCTCTGCCAACCCACAGCTCTCTGCGTCCTCCCCTAACCGGACGAGTAGCCTATCCTCATCAGAGAGGTCTTTGAAACCTTCAATAAGGTTGTCAAATTTAGGGAAATGACACTCATCGTTTGATACTTTTTAATAATGCAGCTCCGTCTCAGGTTCTGCTGTGGTGCAGTGGTTGCACAGCCTTTCCTCTACAGGAAGTCATGTTTGCATGTGTCTACCCTTCTCAATGGCAAGGCTGTGCTCACTGAGTTTGTACTTTTGATCAGTAACCATGGTCAAATAGTTTGCCACGGTGTACTTTCGATTTAGGGCCAGATAGCACTGCATTTTGCTTTGTTCTTGTGTTTCCCAATAAGTTATGTCGTTTTGTTTTGACTGTGTTGTAATTTGGTTTATCCTGATTGATTGGATGTTCTGGTCCTGAGGCGTCAGTGTGTTAGTAGAACATGTTTGTGAACTCAGCCTCAGGACCAGCTGGATGAGGGGACTGAGGCTTCAGGGTGTTAGTAGAACAGGTTTGTGAACTCAGCCCCAGGACCAGCTGGATGAGGGGACTCTTTTCTTTGCTCAGCTCTTGGCATTGCAGGGCTTGGTAGTGATAGACTGTATTTTAGATGTTTCTAAAACGTACGTTTGTATTATTATTGGATATTGGCCTAATTCTGCTCTGCGTGCATTGTTTGTAGTTTCCTCTGGACATGTAGGAGAATCTTGTGGAGTAACTACAATGTTGTTGATCCATCCTCAGTTTCTTCCTATCACAGCCATTCAATTCTGTAACTGTTTTTAAAAGTCACCATTGGCCTCATGGTGAAATCCCTGAGCGGTTTCCTTCCTCTCCGGCAACTGAGTTAGGAAGGAACCCCTGTAACTTTGTAGTGACTGGGTGTATTGATACATCATCCAAAGTGTAATTAATAACTTCACCATGCTCAAAGGGCTATTCTGTTTTAATTTTTTTTACCCATCAACCAATAGGAGCCCTTCTTTGCGAGGCATTAGAAAACCTCCCTGGTCTTTGTGGTTGAATCTGTGTTTGAAATTCACTGCTGGACTGAGGGACCTTACAGATAATTGTATGTGTGGGGGGTACAGAGATGAGGTAGTCATTCATAAATCATGTTGAACACTATTATTGCACACAGAGTGAATCCATGCTAATTGTGACAAGTTAAGCACATGTTTATTCCTGAACTTATTTAGGCTTGTCATAACAAAGGGGTTGAATACTTACTCACATTTCAGCTTTTCATTTGTAATTTATTTGTAAAAAAAATATAAATAATAATAATAATAATTGTGTGCAGTGACAACAAAAACAATCTAAATTTAATCCATTTAAGAACTTTGGTCTAATTCCCTGAAATCTGGATAACTTAATTAAGCTCTGAATTGTGGACACTAACACTTCGGGCTGAGGATTGTTCTAGAATTGTGGCCAATTCGTTGATGTAAATATTGAAGAATGCAGGGCTCAGATTGCAACCCTGGCGAAGGCCCCGCCCCTGGTTAAAGATTTCTGTTATTTACGTGCCAATTTTAATGCTGCACGTATTGCCAGTAGACATTGATTTAATTATGTGTTTTACCCCCTACACTACTTCCAATAACTTAGTAGAACAGTCCATTTTGGTATTATTTTGGTGGACAGGTTTATCTATCAGGGTCTCTAGGGTGTAAATATGATCGGTTGTACAATGTTTTGGTATAAATCCAATCAGGCTTTTGCTCAAGATGTTGTGATTATTAAGGAATTTGTTCATTCTCTCTCTCTGTCCATCAGCTTTCTGCTCTCTGCTGTCTATTATCTCTGCTGTCTATTATCTCTGCTGTCTATTATCTCTGCTGTCTATTATATCTGCTGTCTATTATATCTGCTGTCTATTATCTCTGCTGCCTATTATCTCTGCTGTCTATTCTCTCTGCTGTCTATTGTCTCTGCTGTCTATTGTATCTGCTGTCTATTGTATCTGCTGTCTATCCTCTCTGCTGTCTATTGTATCTGCTGTCTATCCCCTCTGCTGTCTATTGTCTCTGCTGTCTATCCTCTCTGCTGTCTATTGTCTCTGCTGTCTATCCTCTCTGCTGTCTATTCTCTCTGCTGTCTATTGTCTCTGCTGTCTATCCTCTCTGCTGTCTATCCTCTCTGCTGTCTATTCTCTCTGCTGTCTATTGTCTCTGCTGTCTATCCTCTCTGCTGTCTATTCTCTAGCTGTCTATTCTCTCTGCTGTCTATTCTCTAGCTGTCTATTCTCTCTGCTGTCTATTCTCTCTGCTGTCTATTCTCTCTGCTGTCTATTGTCTCTTCTGTCTATTGTCTCTGCTGTCTATCCTCTCTGCTGTCTATTCTCTCTGCTGTCTATTCTCTCTGCTGTCTATTCTCTCTGCTGTCTATCCTCTCTGCTGTCTATCCTCTCTGCTGTCTATTCTCTAGCTGTCTATCCTCTCTGCTGTCTATTCTCTCTATTCACTTCCATCTCTTTCCTGATCTCTTCCTCCCGACCCTGTAGCTACGGGGTTCTTCTGTGGGAGCTGCTGACGGGAGAAGTCCCATTCAGGGGCATTGATTGTCTAGCGGTGGCATATGGAGTAGCCATGAATAAGCTGGCGTTGCCCATCCCTTCTACCTGCCCAGAGCCCTTCGCCCGTCTTATGGGAGGTAAGATGAGCTGCTTTCTGTTAGGTATTCTTCAATGAGGCCAACAGCCACCTGCCCAGAGCCCTTCACCCTTCTTATGGAAGGTAAGATGAGCTGCTTTCTGTTAGGTATTCTTCAATGAGGCCAACAGCCACCTGCCCAGAGCCCTTCGCCCGTCTTATGGGAGGTAAGATGAGCTGCTTTCTGTTAGGTATTCTTCAATGAGGCCAACAGCCACCTGCACAGAGCCCTTCACCCTTCTTATGGAAGGTAAGATGATTTCTGTTAGGTATTCTTCAATGAGGCCAACAGCCACCTGCCCAGAGCCCTTCGCCCGTCTTATGGGAGGTAAGATGAGCTGCTTTCTGTTAGGTATTCTTCAATGAGGCCAACAGCCACCTGCCCAGAGCCCTTCGCCCTTCTTATGGGAGGTAAGATGAGCTGCTTTCTGTTAGGTATTCTTCAATGAGGCCAACAGCCACCTGCCCAGAGCCCTTCGCCCGTCTTATGGGAGGTAAGATGAGCTGCTTTCTGTTAGGTATTCTTCAATGAGGCCAACAGCCACCTGCCCAGAGCCCTTCGCCCGTCTTATGGGAGGTAAGATGAGCTGCTTTCTGTTAGGTATTCTTCAATGAGGCCAACAGCCACCTGCCCAGAGCCCTTCGCCCGTCTTATGGGAGGTAAGATGAGCTGCTTTCTGTTAGGTATTCTTCAATGAGGCCAACAGCCACCTGTTTGTTGACAGAACGTACACATTGTTACCTTAATAATACAGATTATTTGATTATAATAATATGTATATAAATAGATATGTCCATCTCCATCCTGATCCATAATAGATAGATTGATATTTGTGCAAAACTCTATTATAACTTATTTTCATTGAGGTCCTCTGTAGATCCATGGAGTGCCGTCATATATATATATATATATATATATATATATATTTATATAACTTTTGACCAGTAGTGTATATATTTATTATATATATAGAGAGAGAGATACTAACAAAACATTACATCAAAGATTTTTTATAACTAACCCAAGATAGATCACAGCATGTCGTTTCCAATGGAAACAAATTAATCATGGTGGGGCAGAACAAGCAAGGAGGTGGGCAGAGCCAAGCACGAGCTAGCAGGAGCCTATTGGCGCGTTCTAGCATCTATTTGCATATTTCCGTTAAGGAACGCCTACTCTTTGAAATGCGCTTGTGCAGTAATTTAATTTGCCCTTCCACTCCATCTGAACAACGCAACTTTGGCAAAGGGTAAAATCTATAAAACTTAGTCCACTCTGTTTGTAAAATATTGTAGTTTTGGAAACCGAAAACTGTATTGAGATCAAATGTTTCATCAATGAGAACAGTAGCAGAATGTCGGCCAAATTCCATCTCTTCTTCTCCCACTGCCGGGCCACTGGGCTTCCTCTCACCACCCTATTTGGTAGTGAGTGGAAACGGCCAACAGGATGCTTCACATTTATCACATCCAGTGAAATATCTGTCTCATTGTTCTATCTCATCCCGTCAGTAGAGGATGCCTGTTTTTGTTTTTTTAATGCCTTCCTCACCATCTTAAATAAGCATGCCCCATTCAAGAAATTTAGAACCAGGAACATATATAGCCCTTGGTTCTCTCCAGACCGGACTGCCCTTAACCAACACAAAAACATCCTGTGGCATTCTGCATTAGCATCAAACAGCCCCCGTCATATGCAACTTTTCAAGGAAGTTAGAAACCAATATACACAGGCAGTTAGAAAAGCCAAGGCTAGCTTTTTCAAGCAGAAATTTGCTTCCTGCAACACAGACTCAAAAGGATTCTGGGACACTGTAAAGTCCATGGAGAATAAGAACACCTCCTCTCAGCTGCCCACTGCACTGAAGATAGGAAACACTGTCACCACCGATAAATCCACTATAATTGAGAATTTCAATAAGCATTTTTCTGCGGCTGGCCATGCTTTCCACCTGGCTACCCCTACCCCGATCAACAGCACTGCACCCCCCACAGCAACTCGCCCAAGCCTTCCCATTTCTCCTTCTCTCAAATCCAGTCAGCTGATGTTCTGAAAGAGCTGCAAAATCTGGACCCCTACAAATTAGCAGGGTTAGACAATCTGGACCCTTTCTTTCTAAAATGATCTGCCGAAATTGTTGCCACCCCTATTACTAGCCTGTTCAACCTCTTTCGTGTCGTCTGAGATTCCCAAAGATTGGAAAGCAGCTGCGATCATCCCCCTCTTCAAAGGGGGGGGGACACTCTTGACCCAAACTGCTACAGACCTATATCTATCCTACCCTGCCTTTCTAAGGTCTTTGAAAGCCAAGTCAACAAACAGATTACCGACCATTTCAAATCCCACCATACCTTCTCCGCTATGCAATCTGGTTTCAGAGCTGGTCATGGGTGCACCTCAGCCACGCTCAAGGTCCTAAACGATATCTTAACCGCCATCGATAAAAAACAATACTGTGCAGCCGTATTCATTGACCTGTCCAAGGCTTTCGACTCTGTCAATCACCACATCCTCATTGGCAGACTCGATAGCCTTGGTTTCTCAAATGACTGCCTCGCCTGGTTCACCAACTACTTCTCTAATAGAGTTCAGTGTGTCAAATCAGAGGGTCTGCTGTCCGGGCCTCTGGCAGTCTCTATGGGGGTGCCACAGGGTTCAATTCTTGGACCGACTCTCTTCTCTGTATACATCAATGATGTCGCTCTTGCTGCTGGTGATTCTATTATCCACCTCTACGCAGACGATACTATTCTGTATACTTCTGGCCCTTCTTTGGACACTGTGTTAACTAACCTCCAGACGAGCTTCAATGCCATACAACTCTCCTTCCATGGCCTCCAATTGCTCTTAAATACAAGTATAACTAAATGCATGCTCTTCAACTGATCACTGCCCGCCCGTCCAACATCACTACTCTGGACGGTTCTGACTTAGAATACGTGGACAACTACAAATACCTGAGTGTCTGGTTGGACTGTAAACTCTCCTTCCAGACTCACATCAAACATCTCCAATCCAAAGTTAAATATAGAATTGGCTTCCTATTTCCCAACAAAGCATCCTTCACTCATGCTGCCAAACATACCCTTGTAAAACTGACCATCCTACCAATCCTCGACTTCGGCGATGTCATTTACAAAATAGCCTGCAATACCCTACTCAATGAATTGGATGCAGTCTATCACAGTGCCATCTGTTTTGTCACCAAAGCCACATATACTACCCACCACTGCGACATGTACGCTCTCGTTGGCTGGCCCTCGCTTCATACTCGTCACCAAACCCACTGGCTCCATGTCATCTACAAGACCCTGCTAGGTAAAGTCCCCGCTTATCTCAGCTCTCTGGTCACCATAGCATCACCCACCTGTAGCACGCGCTCCAGCAGGTATATCTCTCTGGTCAACCCCAAAACCAATTCTTCCTTTGGCTGCCTCTCCTTCCAGTTCTCTGCTGCCAATGATTGGAACGAACTACAAAAATCTCTGAAACTGGAAACAATTATCTCCCTCACTAGCTTTAAGTACCAGCTGTCAGAGCAGCTCACAGATTACTGCACCTGTACATAGCCCACCTATAATTTAGCCCAAACAACTACCTCTTTCCCAACTGTATTTAATTTATTTATTTATTTTGCTCCTTCGCACCCCATTATTTCTATCTCTACTTTGCACATTCTTCCACTGCAAATCAACCATTCCAGTGTTTTACTTGCTATATTGTATTTACTTCACCACCATGGCCTTTTTTTGCCTTTACCTCCCTTATCTCACCTCATTTGCTCACATCGTATATAGACTTATTTCTACTGTATTATTGACTGTATGTTTGTTTTACTCCATATGTAACTCTGTGTCGTTGTATGTGTCGAACTGCTTTGCTTTATCTTGGCCAGGTCGCAATTGTAAATGAGAACTTGTTCTCAACTAGCCTACCTGGTTAAATAAAGGTGTTCTCAACTTGCCTACCTGGTTAAATAAAAGGTTAAATTTAAAATAAAAAAATAAAAAATCAGAACGTCAGTTTACCTTCTCCCACTGCCGGGCCACTGGGCTTCCTCTCATCACCATATTTGGTAGTGAGTGGAAACGGCCAACAGGAAGCTTCACATTTATCACATCCAGTGAAATATCTGTCTCATTGTTCTATCTGTGGTACATCTAAACACACCACCTTTATTAACTTCTTCTTCTTCTTCTTCTCTCCTCCAGACTGCTGGAGTCCAGACCCACACCTACGACCTCTCTTCACCAGTATCCTGGACCAGCTGACGACTATAGAGGAATCGGGTTTCTTCGAGATGCCAGTCGAGTCCTTCCACTCCCTGCAGGACGACTGGAAGATGGAGATTCAGGAGATGTTCGACCAGCTCAGGGTCAAGGAGAAGGTAGCGGGATTCTCAGTCAGCTTTCACAAGATCAGAGGCCTCTGCCGTGGCGGTTTCCACATTATACCACGAGATTTGTTTGTGCTGTCTTTACAACTTTAATGGTTGTTGAACCAGGCTATGGAGAGTGATATGCTGTAGTGTAATCTATAATCCCCCCCCTCCCTCCCCCCCCTGGAAAAACAAAAAATCTGACCACAAGTGTTAAATCTCCCCTGACCTCTAACCTTGTCTCCAGGAGCTGAGGTCGTGGGAGGAGGAGCTGAGTCGTGCTGCGCTGCAGCAGAAGAGCCAAGAGGAGGAGCTTAGGAGGAGGGAGCAGGAGCTGGCGGAGAGGGAAATCCACATCCTGGAGAGAGAGCTGAACGTTATCATCCACCAGCTGTATCAGGAGAAACCCCGTGTGGAGAGCAGGCAGGGCAAGTTCAGACGCTCACGGCTCAAACTGAAGGACGGGAACAGGATCAGTCTGCCTTCAGGTAGGTATTTTCATCAGTAGGGCCAGCAATCTGATGTCTGTGGGTCTCACATGCAGGGATAGGATCCACAATGGCTCTGCACTACTGCCCATTGAAGAGTTGACTGTTTGTGTGCATTTGAGTGCATCTGTGTCTGAATGTTTGTTTCTGTTTCTATGTGTGAATGCATGTTGCCATGGCAAAGAGTGGCTCAACTCGTACAGTTTTAGTTATATATTTATTTAGTTATATATTTATATTTATTTAGTTATATATTTATATTTATTTAGTTATATATTTATTTAGTATATATTTATTCAGTTATATATTTATATTTATTTAGTTATATATTTATTTAGTTATATATTTATATTTATTTAGTTATATATTTATATTTATTTAGTTATATATTTATATTTATTTAGTTATATATTTATTTAGTATATATTTATTCAGTTATATATTTATATTTATTTAGTTATATATTTATTTAGTTATATATTTATATTTATTTAGTTATATATTTGTTTAGTTAGATATTTTTTTAGTTATATATTTATTTAGTTATATATTTATATTTATTTAGGTATATATTTATATTTATTTTGTTACAATGGGGCAAAAAAGTATTTAGTCAGCCACCAAGTGTGCAAGTTCTCCCACCTAAAAAGATGAGAGAGGCCTGTAAAAATCCAGAAAATCACATTGTAGGATTTTTAATGAATATATTTGCAAATTATGGTGCAAAATAAGTATTTGGTCACCTACAAACAAGCAAGATTTCTGGCTCTCACAGACCTGTAACTTCTTCTTTAACCTTTCTGATCTCCCCATCCCGGATCCGGGTTCGTGAATACAGACTCAAGCTCATTACCATAACGCAACGTTAACTATTCATGAAAATCGCAAATGAAATGAAATAAATATGCTAGCTCTCAAGCTTAGCCTTTTGTTAACAACACTGTCATCTCAGATTTTCAAAATATGCTTCTCAACCATTGCAAAACAAGCATTTGTGTAACAGTATTGATGGCTAACGTAGCATTTAGCATTAGCATTCAGCTGGCAACATTTACACAAAAAAACAGAAAAGCATTCAAAAAAATCATTTACCTTTGAAGAACTTCAGATGTTTTCAATGAGGAGACTCTCAGATAGCAAATGTTCAGTTTTTCCTGAAAGATTATTTGTTTAGGACAAATCGCTCCGTTTTCTGCGTCACGTTTAGCTATGAAAAAACCCCTGTATCCAGGATTGTGTAAATCTATCAGCAAGCTCATTAGCATAACACAACGTTAACTATTTATGAAAATCGCAAATGAAATGAAATAAATATGCCATCTCTCAAGCTTAGCCTTTTGTAAACAACACTGTCATCTCAGATTTTCAAAATATGCTTCTCAACCATAGGAAAACAATAATTTGTGTAAAAGTAGCTAGCTAGAGTTAGCATTTCGCGTTAGCATTTAGCGTTAGCATTAGCGTTAGCATCCAGCACGCAACATTAACAAAAACATAAAAGCCTTCAAATAAAATCATTTACCTTTGAAGAACTTCTGATGTTTTCAATGAGGATACTCTCAGTTAGATAGCAGATGCTCAGTTTTTCCAAAAAGATTCCTTGTGTATTAGAAATAGCTCCGTTTTATACATCACATTTGGCTACCAAAAAAAATCCATAAATTCAGTCCTCAAAACGCAAACTTTTTTCCAAATTAACTCCATAATATCGACTGAAAACATGGCAAACGTTGTTTAGAATCAATCATCAAGGTGTTTTTCACATATCTCTTCATTGATACATCGTTCTTGGACACATGCTTTCTCCCCTGAATCAAATGGTAAAGTAGAAGCAGCTGGCAATTGCGCACCGAATTCGACGCAGGACACCAGGCGGACACTTGGAAAATGTAGTCTCTTATGGTCAATCTTCCAATGATATGCCTACAAATACGTCACAATGCTGCTAAGACCTTGGGCGAACGACAGAAAGTGTAGGCTCATTCGTTGCGCAATCACAGCCATATAAGGAGAGAATGGAAAACAGAGCTTCAGAAATTCTGCTAATTCCTGGGTGATGCATCATCTTGGTTTCGCCTGTAGAATGAGTTCTGGGGCACTTACAGACAAAATCTTTGCAGATTCTGAAACTTCAGAGTGTTTTCTTTCCAAAACTGTCAAGAATATGCATAGTCGAGCATCTTTTCGTGACAAAATATCGCGCTTAAAACGGGAACGTTTTTTATCCAAAAATGAAATAGCGCCCCTAGAGCTCTAACAGGTTAAGAGGCTCCTCTGTCCTCTTACAATTGCGACCTGCCCCACTGTATATGTCCCTATATAAAAATAGCAAAACATTTCAAATGATTGAGTGACAGGTTGGTGCAAAATCTGTAACTCCGCTGCTCTGTGTCAGCACCATGGACAGAAAGCCCCTGGGCGGTTAGGTATGACTCCTCTGGGTTTCCATAACAAAAAAACAGTGCTCCTCTGTGGTAAAATAACGTGAAAGACCTCCGCTTGTAATATTTTGATGTATAAAGGACGGGGTCCAGTTTACAGATGAACCTGCTTCACTGAACTGTGCCTCACGTCCCACCACTACAGAGTTGAGTTAGCCTCTTAGCCAGCTGTAACAGGCGTTAGTGTTATTCGCCAATTTCGCTTTAACCAGCTAATCTGCCACTGCCGCGATGGATATCAGAAATGAAAACCACGAGGCCGCCGTCAAGCCCGGTAGCGAGGATGCTGCCGACCTCCAGCTAAGAGGCTTCAACAAGTGTCGCCAGGATAATGGCTCCACAGTCCCTCCTCCAACTCCGACTGTTCCTGACGATCTTGGAACAGAGGAGCCAGCCCAGGTTTGCCTATAGAATCCTATTACCCAAGATGCATGGTTGAGAGGTGGCTGGAATATTCAGTTACTGCAGATTGCGGCACCTCTTGGTCAAAAGCACTCAATGGTCTCCGCATTTGAACTTTTATGTTTGTGGTACAGCGTGATATAAACAGAATTCAATATAATTCCAATGCAAGAACCCCCCCCCCCCCCCCCCCCACAAAGATTGTGCCCTCACGCCAAATTCAATTTAGACCAGGCCCTATTCCCCATATAGTGCACTACTTTAGACCAGAGCCCTATTCCCCATATAATGCACTAGTTTAGACCAGAGCCCTATTCCCCATATAGTGCACTAGTTTAGACCAGAGCCCTATTCCCTATATAGTGCACTAGTTTAGACCAGAGCCCTATTCCCTATATAGTGCACTAGTTTAGACCAGAGCCCTATTCCCTATATAGTGCACTAGTTTAGACCAGAGTCCTATTCCCTATATAGTGCACTAGTTTAGACCAGAGCCCTATTCCCTATATAGTGCACTAGTTTAGACCAGAGCCCTATTCCCCATATAGTGCACTACTTCAGACCAGAGCCCTATTCCCCATATAGTGCACTAGTTTAGACCAGAGCCCTATTCCCCATATAGTGCACTACTTTAGACCAGAGCCCTATTCCCCATATAGTGCACTACTTTAGACCAGAGCCCTATTCCCTATATAGTGCACTACTTTAGACCAGAGCCCTATTCCCTATATAGTGCACTACTTTAGACCAGTCCTATTCCCTATATAGTGCACTACTTTAGACCAGAGCCCTATTCCCTATATAGTGCACTACTTTAGACCAGAGCCCTATTTCCTGCATAGTGCACTACTTTAGACCAGAGCCCTATTCCCCATATAGTGCACTACTTTAGACCAGAGCCCTATTCCCCATATAGTGCACTACTTTAGACCAGAGTCCTATTCCCTATATAGTGCACTAGTTTAGACCAGAGCCCTATTCCCTATATAGTGCACTACTTTAGACCAGAGTCCTATTCCCTATATAGTGCACTAGTTTAGACCAGAGCCCTATTCCCTATATAGTGCACTAGTTTAGACCAGAGCCCTATTCCCCATATAGTGCACTACTTTAGACCAGAGTCCTATTCCCTATATAGTGCACTAGTTTAGACCAGAGCCCTATTCCCCATATAGTGCACTACTTTAGACCAGAGTCCTATTCCCTATATAGTGCACTAGTTTAGACCAGAGCCCTATTCCCTATATAGTGCACTAGTTTAGACCAGAGCCCTATTCCCCATATAGTGCACTACTTCAGACCAGAGCCCTATTCCCCATATAGTGCACTAGTTTAGACCAGAGCCCTATTCCCCATATAGTGCACTACTTTAGACCAGAGCCCTATTCCTCATATAGTGCACTACTTTAGACCAGAGCCCTATTCCCTATATAGTGCACTACTTTAGACCAGAGCCCTATTCCCTATATAGTGCACTACTTTAGACCAGAGCCCTATTCCCTATATAGTGCACTAGTTTAGACCAGAACCCTATTCCCTATGTAGTGCACTACTTTAGACCATAGACTGTTCACTTGGCTACTGTCCGGCAAACGGAACTGGAGCATCGGCTTTCGGACCAACAGGCTCAGAGACCCTCAACCTGTTAAATAGCCATTAGACAGTTAAATAGCCATTAGACTGTTAAATAGCCATTAGACTGTTAAATAGCCAGTGTGTATGTAGTGTGTGTGTGTGTTTGTGTGAGTGTCAGTGTAGTGTGTGTGAGTGAGTGTGTTTTTATAGTGTGTGTGCGTGAGTGTGTTTTTATAGTGTGTGTGATTGAGTGTGTTTTTATAGTGCGTGTGAGTGTGTATATATAGTGTGTATATATAGTGTGTGTGAGTGTGTATATATAGTGGGGCAAAAAAAGTATTTAGTCAGCCACCAATTGTGCAAGTTCTCCCACTTAAAAAGATGAGAGAGGCCTGTAATTTTCATTATAGGTACACTTCAACTATGACAGACAAAATGAGAAAAAAAATCCAGAAAATCACATTGTAGGATTTTTTATGAATTTATTTGCAAATTATGGTGGAAAATAAGTATTTGGTCACCTACAAACAAGCAAGGTTTCTGGCTCTCACATACCTGTAACATCTTCTTTAAAAGGCTCCTCTGTCCTCCACTCGTTACCTGTATTAATGGCACCTGTTTGAACTTGTTATCAGTATAAAAGACACCTGTCCACAACCTCAAACAGTCACACTCCAAACTCCACTATGGCCAAGACCAAAGAGCTGTCAAAGGACACCAGAAACAAAATTGTAGACTGAATCTGCAATAGGTAAGCAGCTTGGTTTGAAGAAATCAACTGTGGGAGAAATTATTAGGAAATGGAGACATACAAGACCACTGATAATCTCCCTCGATCTGGGGCTCCACGCAAGATCTCACCCCGTGGGGTCAAAATGATCACAAGAACAGTGAGCAAAAATCCCAGAACCACACGGGGGGACCTAGTGAATGACCTGCAGAGAGCTGGGACCAAATTAACAAAGCCTACCATCAGTAACACACTACGCCGCCAGGGACTCAAATCCTGCAGTGCCAGACGTGTCCCCCTGCTTAAGCCAGTACATGTCCAGGCCTGTCTGAAGTTTGCTAGAGAGCATTTGGATGATCCAGAAGAAGATTGGGAGAACGTCATATGGTCAGATGAAACCAAAATATAACTTTTTGGTAAAAACTCAACTCGTCGTGTTTGGAGGACAAAGAATGCAGAGTTGCATCCAAAGAACACCATACCTACTGTGAAGCATGGGGGTGGAAACATCATGCTTTGGGGCTGTTTTTCTGCAAAGGGACCAGAACGACTGATCCGTGTAAAGGAAAGAATGAATGGGGCCATGTATCGTGAGATTTTGAGTGAAAACCTCCTTCCATCAGCAAGGGCATTGAAGATGAAACGTGGCTGGGTCTTTCAGCATGACAATGATCCCAAACACACCGCCCGGGCAACGAAGGAGTGGCTTCGTAAGAAGCATTTCAAGGTCCTGGAGTGGCCTAGCCAGTCTCCAGATCTCAACCCCAAGAAAATCTTTGGAGGGAGTTGAAAGACCGTGTTGCCCAACAACAGCCCCAAAACATCACTGATCTAGAGGAGATCTGCATGGAGTAATGGGCCAAAATACCAGCAACAGTGTGTGAAAACCTTGTGAAGACTTACAGAAAATGTTTGACCTCTGTCATTGCCAACAAAGGGTATATAACAAAGTATTGAGATAAACTTTTGTTATTGACCAAATACTTATTTTCCACCATAATTTGCAAATAAATTCATTAAAAATCCTACAATGTGATTTTCTCATTTTGTCTGCAATAGTTGAAGTGTACCTATGAGGAAAATTACAGGCCTCTCTCATCTTTTTAAGTGGGAGAACTTGCACAATTGGTGGCTGACTAAATACTTTTTTACCCCACTGTATAGCTGTATAGCATTGATCTGGTAACTTCCTGTATATAGCTCCTCATTGATCTGGTACTTCCTGTATATAACTCCACATTGATCTGGTACTGGTACTTCCTGTATTTTTCTCCACATTGATCTGGTACTGGTACTTTCTGTATATAGCTCCACATTGATCTGGTACTGGTACTTCCTGTATATAGCTCCACATTGATCTGGTACTGGTACTTCCTGTATATAGCTCCACATTGATCTGGTACTGGTACTTTCTGTATATAGCTCCACATTGATCTGGTACTGGTACTTCCTGTATATAGCTCCACATTGATCTGGTACTTCCTGTATATAACTCCACATTGATCTGGTACTTCCTGTATATAGCTCCACAGTGACCTGGTACTTCCTATATATAGCTCCACATGGATCTGGTACTGGTACTCCCTGTATATAGCTCCACATTGATCTGGTACTTCCTGTATATAGCTCCACATTGATCTGGTATTTCCTGTATATAGCTCCACATTGACCTGGTACTTCCTGTATATAGCTCCACACTGATATGGTACTGGTACTTCCTGTATATAGCTCCACATTGATCTGGTACTGATATTCCTTGTATATATAGCTCCACATTGATCTGGTACTTCCTGTATATAGCTCCACATTGATCTGGTACTTCCTGTATATAGCTCCACATTGATCTGGTACTTCCTGTATATAGCTCCACCTTGATCTGGTACTTCCTGTATATAGCCCCACATTGTGTATGTAGCCTGTATGAAGGCTGTATGTAGCCTGTATGAAGCCTGTTTGTAGCCTGTTTGTAGCCTGTATGTAGCCTGTATGTAGCCTGTATGAAGGCTGTATGTAGCCTGTATGAAGCCTGTATGAAGCCTGTATGTAGCCTGTATGAAGTCTGTATAAAGCCTGTATGTAGCCTGTATGAAGCCTGTATGTAACCTGTATGTAGCCTGTATGTAGCCTGTATGTAGCCTGTATGAAGGATGTATGTAGCCTGTATGAAGGCTGTATGTAGCCTGTATGTAGCCTGTATGTAGCCTGTATGAAGCCTGTATGAAGGCTGTATGTAGCCTGTATGTAGCCTGTATGAAGGCTGTATGAAGGCTGTATGTAGCCTGTATGAAGGCTGTATGAAGCCTTTATGACGCCTGTATGTAGCCTGTATGAAGCCTGTATGTAGCCTGTATGAAGGCTGTATGTAGCCTGTATGAAGGCTGTATGTAGCCTGTATGTAGCCTGTATGAAGCCTGTATGAAGGCTGTATGAAGGCTGTATGTAGCCTGTATGAAGGCTGTATGAAGCCTTTATGACGCCTGTATGTAGCCTGTATGAAGCCTGTATGTAGCCTGTATGAAGCCTGTATGAAGCCTGTATGAAGGCTGTATGTAGCCTGTATGAAGGCTGTACGAAGCCTTTATGACGCCTGTATGTAGCCTGTATGAAGCCTGTATGTAGCCTGTATGAAGCCTGTATGAAGCCTGTATGAAGGCTGTATGTAGCCTGTATGAATGCTGTATGTAGCCTGTATGAAGCCTGTATGAAGCCTGTATGTAGCCTGTATGTAGCCTGTATGAAGGCTGTATGTAGCCTGTATGAATGCTGTATGTAGCCTGTATGAAGCCTGTATGAATGCTGTATGTAGCCTGTATGTAGCCTGTATGTAGCCTGTATGTAGCCTGTATGAAGGCTGTATTTAGCCTGTATGTAGCCTGTATGAAGCCTGTATGAAGCCTGTATGAAGGCTGTATGTAGCCTGTATGTAGCCTGTATGAAGCCTGTATGAAGCCAGCGATTTACATGAATTGTTTTATTTATATGGACATTGTTTGATTTGTTTGTGCTCTTCTGTCACCAGATTTTCAACACAAGATCACCGTGCAGGCCTCTCCCTCTCATGATCGATGCAGGAGTTTACTGGGTAGTCTCTCCAGCCCTCCCACCAGTCCCCAGGCCCCGTTACTACCACGCCTCAGAGCCATACAACGTAAACACTACATACTATTTACATGACCTTTGACCTTTTAAAAACATTTTTTTTAGCAGAAGGTCTTATCCTGAGTGACTTACAGTCAGCTGATACTGTATATCCTCCTAGGTTTGGGTTGACTATTGACCATATTTACAGTTCAGCACATGTTCTGTATTTTTTATTTAAACCTTTATTTAACCAGGACGGGCTCTTTGAGATTTAAAATCTCTTTTTCAAAAGCGTCCTGGCCAGGATAGGCAGCACCAAGTCATTACTGAAATTACAGACAAAACTACAAGTAATCTAGGAAAAACCATAGAATTCGCAAGAGTATAAAACAGCAAGTTAAAAACATTGACAGGTCAGGGAATCAGTCTCAAGATCGTCATCAGAGATGGGTATTATTTGGAATCATTATGTATTGTTATGAAATGTTTATTTACCATGTGTAACGAAAACATCTTACTAACCACAGCTCTCATGACAAAAAAAACTCCATGCCATGTTTTTGAGGTTTTTTTTGTAAATGTGAACTTCTAAAATGGAGTCTTGTTGCGTGTTTTTTGTAAATGTGAACTTCTAAAATGGAGTCTTGCTGCGTGTTTTTTGTAAATGTGAACTTCTAAAATGGAGTCTTGCTGCGTGTTTTTTGTAAATGTGAACTTCTAAAATGGAGTCTTGTTGCGTGTTTTTTGTAAATGTGAACTTCTAAAATGGAGTCTTGTTGCGTGTTTTTTGTAAATGTGAACTTCTAAAATGGAGTCTTGTTGAGTGTTTTTTGTAAATGTGAACTTCTAAAATGGAGTCTTGTTGAGTGTTTTTTGTAAATGTGAACTTCTAAAATGGAGTCTTGTTTTCCAGTGACTCCTGGAGGTGAGGGGTGTAAAGGTTGGGGCCGGTTGGATGAGGAGGAAGAGAAGAGAGGCTCCAGGAAGAAAGGCCGTATCAGGGGCTCTCACAGAGAACATAGTGATGATGAGAGGTGAGAGGAGGGTTGAGGCAGGGTGAGGGAGGAAGGGTCGGGTATTGGGCAGGGTGAGGGAGGAAGGGTCGGGTATTGGGCAAGGTGAGGGAGGGCGGGGTAGGGTGAGGGAGGGCGGGGCAGGACCAGGGCGGGGCAGGGTGAGGGAGGACCAGGGCGTGGCAGGGTGAGGGAGGACCAGGGCATGGCAGGGTGAGGGAGGACCAGGGCGTGGCAGGGTGAGGGAGGACCAGGGCGGGGCAGGGTGAGGGAGGACCAGGGCGGGGCAGGGTGAGGGAGGGCGGGGCAGGACCAGGGCGGGGCAGGGCAGGGTGAGGGAGGACCAGGGCGGGCCAGGGTGAGGGAGGACCAGGGCGGGACAGGGTGAGGGCGGGTGGAGCAGGGTGAGGGAGGGCGGGGCAGGATCAGGGCGGGGCAGGGTGAGGGAGGGTGAGGGAGGACCAGGGCGGGGCAGGGCCGGGTGAGGGAGGGTAGGGCAGGACCAGGGCAGGGTGAGGGAGGGCGGGGCAGGACCAGGGCGTCTAACCTGATCGCATACATGTTTGTGCTGTCTTGCATGCAACGACCAGACTACAACCGACCTTAACATGCCACTATTTAGTGATTCTCTATAGCTCTATATCTCCTGCCCCTACCAGCATCAAGGTTCCTCAGGAGGGGAACAGACAGAGGTCCTGCAGCGCCCCAAATCTCCGCAGGTCACCGAGACACAGCCCTGCCATACCAGGGGTACCCAGCCTCACTGAGATGGGTAAGGACTGAAATAGCATCATCAGAGATGGGTAGGGACTGAAATAACATTTTCAGAGATGGGTAAGGACTGAAATAACATCAGAGATGGGTAAGGACTGAAATAGCATTATCAGAGATGGGTAAGGACTGAAATAACATTATCAGAGATGGGTAAGGACTGAAATAACATTATCAGAGATGGGTAAGGACTGAAATAGCATTATCAGAGATGGGTAAGGACTGAAATAACATTATCAGAGATGGGTAAGGACTGAAATAACATTATCAGAGATGGGTAAGGACTGAAATAGCATTATCAGAGATGGGTATGGACTGAAATAACATTATCAGAGATGGGTAAGGACTGAAATAACATTATCAGAGATGGGTAAGGACTGAAATAGCATTATCAGAGATGGGTAAGGACTGAAATAACATTATCAGAGATGGGTAAGGACTGAAATAGCATTATCAGAGATGGGTAAGGACTGAAATAACATTATCAGAGATGGGTAAGGACTGAAATAACATTATCAGAGATGGGTAAGGACTGAAATAACATTATCAGAGATGGGTAAGGACTGAAATAACATTATCGGAGATGGGTAAGGACTGAAATAACATCAGAGATGGGTAAGGACTGAAATAACATCAGAGATGGGTAAGGACTGAAATAACATCAGAGATGGGTAAGGACTGAAATAACATGATCAGAGATGGGTAAGGACTGAAATAACATTATCAGAGATGGGTAAGGACTGAAATAACATGATCAGAGATGGGTAAGGACTGAAATAACATCAGAGATGGGTAAGGACTGAAATAACATCAGAGATGGGTAAGGACTGAATTAGCATTATCAGAGATGGGTAAGGACTGAAATTACATGATCAGAGATGGGTAAGGACTGAAATAACATTATCAGAGATGGGTAAGGACTGAAATAACATCAGAGATGGGTAAGGACTGAAATAACATGATCAGAGATGGGTAAGGACTGAAATAACATTATCAGAGATGGATAAGGACTGAAATAACATTATCAGAGATGGGTAAGGACTGAAATAACATCAGAGATGGGTAAGGACTGAAATAACATTATCAGAGATGGGTAAGGACTGAAATAACATGATCAGAGATGGGTAAGGACTGAAATAACATGATCAGAGATGGGTAAGGACTGAAATAACATTATCAGAGATGGGTAAGGACTGAAATAACATTATCAGAGATGGGTAAGGACTGAAATAACATCAGAGATGGGTAAGGACTGAAATAACATGATCAGAGATGGGTAAGGACTGAAATAACATGATCAGAGATGGGTAAGGACTGAAATAACATTATCAGAGATGGGTAAGGACTGAAATAACGTTATCAGAGATGGGTAAGGACTGAAATAACATTATCAGAGATGGGTAAGGACTGAAATAACATGATCAGAGATGGGTAAGGACTGAAATAACATTATCAGAGATGGGTAAGGACTGAAATAACATGATCAGAGATGGGTAAGGACTGAAATAACATGATCAGAGATGGGTAAGGACTGAAATAACATGATCAGAGATGGGTAAGGACTGAAATAACATGATCAGAGATGGGTAAGGACTGAAATAGCATGATCAGAGATGGGTAAGGACTGAAATAACATTATCAGAGATGGGTAAGGTCTGAAATAGCATTATCAGAGATGGGTAAGGACTGAAATAGCATTATCAGAGATGGGTAAGGACTGAAATAACATTATCAGAGATGGGTAAGGTCTGAAATAGCATTATCAGAGATGGGTAAGGACTGAAATAACATTATCAGAGATGGGTAAGGACTGAAATAACATTATCAGAGATGGGTAAGGACTGAAATAACATTATCAGAGATGGGTAAGGACTGAAATAAGATTGATACTGATAGCCTAACATGCTGACCAGACTGCACGCATGTTGATTTTTGTCCACCCACACCAGACGCAATATTGTTGAAATATCAAAACGAACTCTGAACCAACTATATTAATTTGGGGACAGGTCGAAAAGCATTAAACATTTATGGCAATTTAGCTAGCTAGCTTGTTGTTGCTACTAATTTGTCCTGGGATAAACATTGGGTTGTTATTTTACCTGAAAGGCACCTCTACTCTGACAATTAATCCACAGAGAAATGGGCAAACCGAGTTAGTTTCTAGTAATCTCTCCTCCTTCAGGCTTCTTCTTCTGTGGTCTTTATATGGCGGTTGGCAACCAACTTTAAGGTGCAACACCACCACCAACTGGACTGGAGTGTGGACCTCAGTTCATCTTCCAATCAGCCACGTGGGAATACGCTCCTAAAAACCAATGAGAAGATGGGAGAGGCGGGACTTGCAGGGCATCAAGCATCACAAATAGAACCAAGTTCTATATTAGCGCCTGGCTACGCAGATGCTCGTTGACGCTCTCGCGAGCAGTGTGGGTGCAATGATTGAATAACATGTATGTGTACAAGCAGCAGTGTGGTCAGCATGTAACAGAGCTAGGTAAGGAACATGTACCTTAGCAACAATAATGTAATGTGGTGAAACCCTCTCCTCCCTGTAGAGAATGAAGACTGCTGTTACACCACTGACCCAGGGGCCAACGCATCCCCCAGCCAATCCTACCTCTGCATCCCCTTCCACAAGGAGGGGCCTGTTGCCGATGGTAACGCAGGAGGAGGCGGGGAGTACTACCCTAGTTACCGTAGCACCCAGGCCCCGGACACGCCCCCCAGTAGGAAGAGTCCTGCCGGGCGGGGGAGGTCAGAGCTGGTGCTACTGGGGTGTGGGGCCTTGCTGGCTGCAGTAGGACTGGGCTTCAATATGACGACTCTGGCCCAGCCTGGAACTGGTTCTGGGTCTGGGACTGGTTCTGGGCCTGGGACTGGTTCTGGGTCTGGGACTGAGGGGGCTGGGGAAAGCAACAAGCCACCTCGCTGGGAGGGCTTCTTCCATCGTACAGGGACAGGGGGCCAGAGACGGAGCACCAGTCCCCCCACACGCAAGCTCTTCAGGCGGGGAGGGGACAAGGAGAGCCCCCTGAAGAACTCGGTTGCCCCGGTGACGGAGCGGGTTGGAGGTGGACTGTTTCCGTCCTCTCTCACACTGCTGTCACTGTCGTCTGTGTCGGACTGTAATTCTACGCGGTCTCTGTTACGATCTGATAGTGAGGAACTGTTGGTCTACCGTACTGCTTCTCCCCAGGCCCCTGTTCAGCCTGCTGTCCAGCCCCACACCTCTGTTCACCCCCAGCCCCAGCATGCCTCACTCAACCCCTTGGTCAACACACACCTGGAGAGCTTCAAGCGTCACCCTCGGCAGTCCCTGACCCCGACCCATCTTCCCTCCGCTCCTTCCTCCTCACGTTGTCTACACCGTACTCCCTCTGACGGAGCCATCGAGACACGCTGCCCTCCTCCAAACTATATCCACCCTTTTCCTTTACCCGTCAGAGCTGCTCTGGAGCTTTCAGGTATCTTTACTGTTCTCCTACAGACGGTTTGTTGTTGATCTGCTCGAGCTATATGGCCTGATTCATCCTGTCTTAATATTCCTAGATGTTCTACAACTGTTTTTCTTTTTCTCTATTCTCAAACAGATGGAGGTCTCAGGGGTCTAAGTGACAACGTATCCCAGGTTCCCCGGTTGCCAGATCCAAATCTGGTGTTTCCCCCTACACCGCGCCGCCGCTGCCCTCCTGAACGACCCAAAACCCTGGACTTCCTGGTTAGACCACGTCCCTCGCCACGGGTACGCTGCGACGTCTTCCTGGGCCAGTCACCTGGACGGGGCAGAGGAGGGGGGCAGGGGAATGGAGAGTCCCCAGCCCACACCACCAGTACAAACACCCCTCCCACGGTGGAGTTTGGCAGGGACATGACCGTGCTTCCTACCCCCTTGGAGCCCCCAACACCATCCCCAAGGAGGGGACACAGTCTGGAGGCCCCGACGCCCTCACCAAGGAGGGGACACCCACTGCTAACCCATCACATGGAGCCCAGAGACATGGAGGTACTAGCCACCCCCATGGAGCACCCTTACGCCTGCTCAACCTCCCCGCGACGGAGGGGGGACAGTCTGCTGGACCAACAGGACGAGGAACAGTGTCTGGACCCAACCCTCCCACTCTGCAAACCCGAGTCCCAGTTTCCCAAATGTTCCCCGTACCGCTACCGGCCTGGGTTCTTTTCCTAACCTGGTCCAGTCTGGGTTCTGGTCCTCCTCTGGTCCAACCTGGGTTCTGATCCTAACTCCGTCCATCTAGCGCTACCAGCTTGGGTTTTGGTCCTAACCTGGTCCCTCTAGCGCTATTGGCCTGGGTTCTGGTCCTAACCTGGTCAAGTCTGTGTTCTGGCCCTAACCTGGTCCAGCCTGGGTTCTTTTCCTAACCCAGTCTCCGTACTGCGACCAGCCTAACTTTGGATCCTCTCTTAAAAACACCAACAGAATCATTTCCTAGAGTCCTAGAAATATACCCAGCCCACACTGTTGCAGAGGAGGGGGGGAGGACTGGGACAGCCAGCCCACACTGTTGCAGAGGAGGGGAGGAGGACTGGGCCAGCCAGCTCACACTGTTGCAGAGGAGGGGAGGAGGACTGGGCCAGCCAGCCCACACTGTTGCAGAGGAGGGGGGGAGGACTGGGCCAGCCAGCTCACACTGTTGCAGAGGAGGGGAGGAGGACTGGGCCAGCCAGCCCACACTGTTGCAGAGGAGGGGGGGAGGACTGGGCCAGCAAGCCCACACTGTTGTAGAGGAGGACTGGGCCAGCCAGCCCACACTGTTGTAGAGGAGGGGGGGAGGACTGGGCCAGCCAGCCCACACTGTTGTAGAGGAGGACTGGGCCAGCCAGCCCACACTGTTGTAGAGGACGGGAGGAGGACTGGGCCAGCCAGCCCACACTGTTGTAGAGGAGGATTGGGCCAGCCAGCCCACACTGTTGTTGAGGGAGGGGGGGGGGGGACTGGGCCAGCCAGCCCACACTGTTGTAGAGGACGGGAGGAGGACTGGGCCAGCCAGCCCACACTGTTGTAGAGGAGGACTGGGCCAGCCAGCCCACACTGTTGCAGAGGAGGGGGGGAGGACTGGGCCAGTCAGCCCACACTGTTGTAGAGGAAGGGAGGAGGACTGGGCCAGCCAGCCCACACTGTTGCAGAGGAAGGGAGGAGGACTGGGCCAGCCAGCTCACACTGTTGTAGAGGAAGGGAGGAGGACTGGGCCAGCCAGCTCACACTGTTGTAGAGGAGGAGAGGAGGACTGGGCCAGCCAGCCCACACTGTTGTAGAGGAAGGGAGGAGGACTGGGCCAGCCAGCTCACACTGTTGTAGAGGAGGAGAGGAGGACTGGGCCAGCCAGCCCACACTGTTGTAGAGGAAGGGAGGAGGGCTGGGCCAGCCAGACCACACTGTTGCAGAGGAGGACTGGGTCAGACCACACTGTTGCAGAGGAGGAGAGGAGGACTGGGTCAGACCACACTGTTTTAGAGGACAGGAGGAGGACTGGGTCAGACCACACTGTTGGAGAGGAGGAGAGGAGGACTGGGTCAGACCACACTGTTTTAGAGGACAGGAGGAGGACTGGGTCAGACCACACTGTTGCAGAGGAGGAGAGGAGGACTGGGTCCACTATTAGGCTCTTAGGCTATGGATTGTTCATGTGACAGAATTATATTTGTGTCTGGTCTGAGGAGTTCTTCTCTCACTGCAGACAGGAGCCCTATCCGGAGCAATATATTTAGGAAGCTGGGACATTGAGGTTTCTGCATCATGATGCATTTTAACATGACACTGCAACACTCTATAACAGTCATATTATCTCCCCCATTAACATGACACTACAACATTCTATAACAGCCATGTTATCTCCCCGTTAACATGACACTACAACACTCTATAACAGCCATGTTATCTCCCCCATTAACATGACACTACAACATTCTATAACAGCCATATTATCTCCCCCATTAACATGACACTACAACATTCTATAACAGCCATGTTATCTCCACGTTAACATGACACTACAACACTCTATAACAGCCATGTTATCTCCCAGTTAACATGACACTACAACATTCTATAACAGCCATATTATCTCCCCCATTAACATGACATTACAACATTCTATAACAGCCATGTTATCTCCCCGTTAACATGACACTACAACACTCTATAACAGCCATGCTATCTCCCAGTTAACATGACTCTGCAACATTCTATAACAGCCATGTTATCTCCCCCATTAACATGACACTACAACATTCTATAACAGCCATGTTATCTCCCCCATTAACATGACACTACAACATTCTATAACAGCCATGTTATCTCCCCCGTTAACATGACACTACAACATTCTATAACAGAAATATTATCTCCCCCGTTAACATGACACTACAACATTCTATAACAGCCATGTTATCTCCCCCATTAACATGACACTACAACATTCTATAACAGCCATGTTATCTCCCCCGTTAACATGACACTACAACATTCTATAACAGACATATTATCTCCCCCATTAACATGACACTACAACATTCTATAACAGACAGATTATCTCCCCCATTAACATGACACTACAACATTCTATAACAGCCATGTTATCTCCCCCATTAACATGACACTACAACATTCTATAACAGCCATGTTATCTCCCCCGTTAACATGACACTACAACACTCTATAACAGCCATGTTATCTCCCCGTTAACATGACACTACAACACTCTATAACAGCCATGCTATCTCCCAGTTAACATGACACTGCAACATTCTATAACAGCCATGTTATCTCCCCCATTAACATGACACTACAACATTCTATAACAGCCATGTTATCTCCCCCATTAACATGACACTACAACATTCTATAACAGCCATGTTATCTCCCCCGTTAACATGACACTACAACATTCTATAACAGAAATATTATCTCCCCCGTTAACATGACACTACAACATTCTATAACAGCCATGTTATCTCCCCCATTAACATGACACTACAACATTTTATAACAGCCATGTTATCTCCCCCGTTAACATGACACTACAACATTCTATAACAGACATATTATCTCCCCCATTAACATGACACTACAACATTCTATAACAGCCATGTTATCTCCCCCATTAACATGACACTACAACATTCTATAACAGCCATGTTATCTCCCCCGTTAACATGACACTACAACATTCTATAACAGAAATATTATCTCCCCCGTTAACATGACACTACAACATTCTATAACAGCCATGTTATCTCCCCCATTAACATGACACTACAACATTCTATAACAGACATATTATCTCCCCCATTAACATGACACTACAACATTCTATAACAGCCATGTTATCTCCCCCGTTAACATGACACTACAACATTCTATAACAGACATATTATCTCCCCCGTTAACATGACACTACAACATTCTATAACAGACATATTATCTCCCCCATTAACATGACACTACAACATTCTATAACAGACATATTATCTCCCCCATTAACATGACACTACAACATTCTATAACAGCCATGTTATCTCCACGTTAACATGACACTACAACATTCTATAACAGACATATTATCTCCCCCATTAACATGACACTACAACATTCTATAACAGACATATTATCTCCCCCGTTAACATGACACTACAACATTCTATAACAGACATATTATCTCCCCCGTTAACATGACACTACAACATTCTATAACAGCCATGTTATCTCCCCCATTAACATGACACTACAACATTCTATAACAGCCATGTTATCTCCCCCGTTAACATGACACTACAACATTCTATAACAGAAATATTATCTCCCCCGTTAACATGACACTACAACATTCTATAACAGCCATGTTATCTCCCCCGTTAACATGACACTACAACATTCTATAACAGAAATATTATCTCCCCCGTTAACATGACACTACAACATTCTATAACAGCCATGTTATCTCCCCCATTAACATGACACTACAACATTCTATAACAGCCATGTTATCTCCCCCGTTAACATGGCACTACAACATTCTATAACAGACATATTATCTCCCCCGTTAACATGACACTACAACATTCTATAACAGACATATTATCTCCCCCGTTAACATGACACTACAACATTCTATAACAGCCATGTTATCTCCCCCGTTAACATGACACTACAACATTCTATAACAGACATATTATCTCCCCCATTAACATGACACTACAACATTCTATAACAGACATATTATCTCCCCCGTTAACATGACACTACAACATTCTATAACAGAAATATTATCTCCCCCGTTAACATGACACTACAACATTCTATAACAGACATATTATCTCCCCCATTAACATGACACTACAACATTCTATAACAGCCATGGTATCTCTCCATTAACATGACACTACAACATTCTATAACAGCCATGTTATCTCCCCCGTTAACATGACACTACAACATTCTATAACAGACATATTATCTCCCCCGTTAACATGACACTACAACATTCTATAACAGACATATTATCTCCCCCGTTAACATGGCACTACAACATTCTATAACAGCCATGTTATCTCCCCCATTAACATGACACTACAACATTCTATAACAGACATATTATCTCCCCCGTTAACATGACACTACAACATTCTATAACAGAAATATTATCTCCCCCGTTAACATGACACTACAACATTCTATAACAGCCATGGTATCTCTCCATTAACATGACACTACAACATTCTATAACAGCCATGGTATCTCTCCATTAACATGACACTACAACATTCTATAACAGACATATTATCTCCCCCATTAACATTACATGGAGAATATTTAAACAATGCAATGTCACTGAATGTCTAGAATTTAAAACAATAATCAACCTTCTAAAAGTTGGACCTACTCTTTAAATATATGGCTCTGGTCCTGTTTGTCCATTTATGAAAGTGGAACTGGCAGCTAATTTTAGTTACTTTGCAGATACGAAACAAACAGACAATCATAATATCAGTCAACAAATATCAACTTCCCAGTTCATGCTACAAAAACCAACCTTTATAAGAGTTTTAAAAAAAATAGGTACTACATTTGACTAAATTTTCCATGACGTACACTAAGGCATTGTTGTCAGAATAGATGGATGCAGTTCAATACATGATTAATATAATTCACCAATACATTTCTTGGTGGTCAAAAAAAAAAAAATGCTATCAGGTTGTAAATCACAGCTTGTACATTGTTGTCAGAATAGATGGATGTCTGCCTCCACCCATTCATCTGCCTCCACCCATTCATCTGCCTCCACCCATTCATCTGCCTCCACCCATTCATCTGCCTCCACCCGTTCATCTGCCACCACCCATTCATCTGCCTCCACCCATTCATCTGCCTCCCCCCATTCATCTGCCTCCACCCATTCATCTGCCTCCACCCATTCATCTGCCTCCACCCATTCATCTGCCTCCACCCATTCATCTGCCTCCACCCATTCATCTGCCACCACCCATTCATCTGCCTCCACCCATTCATCTGCCTCCCCCCATTCATCTGCCTCCACCCGTTCATCTGCCTCCACCCATTCATCTGCCTCCACCCGTTCATCTGCCTCCACCCATTCATCTGCCTCCACCCATTCATCTGCCACCACCCTTTGGGGATGCACTGTTTCAGTTTCAATGACTCGATATTTGACAAAAACGGACTAATGTAGCTAAGGCTAATGACAATACAATCAAACTAGCGAGGGCAATGATCACAAGTCAATCATAACGTGGCTAATAGGTTTGTGTATCTATTGATAGTGCAAGTTAAAAACACAGGGCTGAGAGGATATCATGTCATTGGAGGAGTGAGTGACCTCTTTCGGTAAACTCTGGCAAAAAAATGTAATTAAATTGTTGCCAGTAGCACAGTTAGTCACTAATGCTCTGGATAACATGAAAACTGCCTAACCAGCTCTGCTAGGGGGAGTAAAATGGTCAGGTAAGGTGTTCTCTCAGTTGTGTCTGGAAGTAGCTATCAAACTAGCCAAAATTAGACAGTTAGCTTGGATGCTTGACTGCGGTTGTTTGGAACGCGCGGATCAACCCTCGGCAACAGCGTTAAGTGTTATTAGTACAGTGTACGTTTGAACAGCGAAACGCTCTGAATTTATGCACGCTAACACACTGAAGGCAGTTTACGAACCCAGAGCGCACGCTAACACACTGAAGGCTGTTTACGAACCCAGAGCGCACGCTAACACACTGAAGGCAGTTTACGAACCCAGAGCGCACGCTAACACACTGAAGGCAGTTTACGAACCCAGAGCGCACGCTAACACACTGGAGGCAGTTTACGCACCCAGAGCGCACGCTAACACACTGGAGGCAGGTTACGAACCCAGAGCGCACGCTAACACACTGGAGGCAATTTACGAACCCAGAGCGCACTCTAACACACTGGAGGCAGTTTACAAACCCAGAGCGCACGCTAACACACTGGAGGCAGTTTACGAACCCAGAGTGCACGCTAACACACTGGAGGCAGTTTACGAACCCAGAGCGCACGCTAACACACTGGAGGCAGTTTATGCACCCAGAGCGCACGCTAACACACTGGAGGCAGTTTACGAACCCAGAGCGCACGCTAACACACTGGAGGCAGTTTACGAACCCCAGAGCGCAGTTTACGCACCCAGAGCGCACGCTAACACACTGGAGGCAGTTTACGAACCCAGAGCGCACGCTAACACACTGGAGGCAGTTTACGAACCCAGAGCGCACGCTAACACACTGGAGGCAGTTTACGAACCCAGAGCGCACGCTAACACTCTGGAGGCAGTTTACGAACCCGGAGCGCACGCTAACACACTGGAGGCAGTTTACGCACCCAGAGCGCACGCTAACACACTGGAGGCAGTTTACGAACCCGGAGCGCACGCTAACACACTGGAGGCAGTTTACGAACGCATCCTTAGTTGTCAATCAAATGCATGTGTCATAGATCAAATGGGTGGGAAGGCAAGTTCCCAGTCAGTTCTCAACGCGTGGGTTGGAACAAGCATGCGGTCAATCGGCAGGCATCCTGCAGAAGTATGAGCAGGCTACAGGCTACTATTCCCCATCGTTTATAGGTGCAATTCTGACAACCAACTAGCTGAACAATGTTATCTAATGTTCCCTCTTTAGACTTGAGCTCATCTCGCTCTGGCTAGCATTAGTTGTTGATCTTGCTGTTGATGATGTGTATAACTGAGGGAGAGAGAGAGAGCCTGTCTTTTCGTGGATGTTTTATCGGTAGGACTGTAAAGTTCCTAAATGTAAGAGGACTCCCGTGGTATTTTACATATTTACAGAAATCCATTCAGGTGTATTTTTTGTGTTTTTTTTTTAGCGAATGAGATGTAATGATCTCAAGTCACGCTGTTGCTACTTCCTGTAAACACACAGTCCAGTTCAAAGTGAATGGTGACAGGTCCTACTGCCTGTAAACACACAGTCCAGTTCAAAGTGAATGGTGACAGGTCCTACTGCCTGTAAACACACAGTCCAGTTCAAAGTGAATGGTGACAGGTCCTACTGCCTGTAAACACACAGTCCAGTTCAAAGTGAATGATGGCAGGTCCTACTGCCTGTAAACACACAGTCCAGTTCAAAGTGAATGATGGCAGGTCCTACTGCCTGTAAACACACAGTCCAGTTCAAAGTGAACGATGACAGGTCCTACTGCCTGTAAACACACAGTCCAGTTCAAAGTGAATGATGGCAGGTCCTACTGCCTGTAAACACACAGTCCAGTTCAAAGTGAATGATGGCAGGTCCTACTGCCTGTAAACACACAGTCCAGTTCAAAGTGAATGATGACAGGTCCTACTTCCTGTAAACACACAGTCCAGTTCAAAGTGAATGATGGCAGGTCCTACTGCCTGTAAACACACAGTCCAGTTCATAGTGAATGATGACAGGCCCTACTGCCTGTAAACACACAGTCCAGTTCAAAGTGAATGATGACAGGTCCTACTGCCTGTAAACACACAGTCCAGTTCAAAGTGAATGGTGACAGGTCCTACTGCCTTTAAACACACAGTCCAGTTCAAAGTGAATGGTGACAGGCCCATATGGCAAATGGCTTATTTGCATAAAGACCTACTGTAGCTCTGATTGGCTATGGCACACCGGTCTGCATTGACTCTGGTCCTGGATGAGACAGGTGTTTCTAATGAGGGTTTTATTTACTGCAGTGTCTACCAATTGTCCAAAACACATGGCTGCTTTCCCACTCTATATTGATATAGAATTTTCACAAATGCCTTACTCTACGTCATTCCTAAACATTCTATGATTTTATGAAAACGTGAAAATGACGATATCTAAGTGCTTGTTTGTCAGAAAATGTTAAAAAAAAAATAATAATAATAATAAATAAAAAATATATTCTTCCTGGGGGTGTATGTGAACAGATTGTAATATGATTTCCTGTTGTTAAAAACGCTGTCAGTTCCACTTTAGGCTTACTGTAAAACCCTATGACAAGCTGATGCTATGGCTGGAGTTTCTCTTGGCTGGGATGATGGCTTGGATCCAGCAAAAGGCCTAGGGCGTTGATAACTTCACAAAGCTTTACAATTTTTATTTATTTATTATTTTTATTTTGTATTCAAGAGTTAAAGATTGTGCATTTTATTAATAAACAAAGTGCACTTTTTTGGGGGGGGCAGCATCATGAATGTAAAGCTTGGTTTTGTTTATTAGTTTCTTCATTTATTCAGTGATATGTTATTTTTTTTCTGCAAGCAAAACAACCTCAACTTTCTCCCGTGTCACTTGATTGATTTGTATCTCGTCACTCTTGAATGTTTTCTGGGCTGCTGCTTGTGTTGCAGTTACACTTTCTTCTGTTAGATCTCTGTAAGTATCAAGCACTCTATATTTGCATCCCAAATGGTACCCTATTCCCTATATAGTGCACTACTTTAGACCAGAGCCCTATTCTCTTTATAGTGCACTACTTTAGACCAGAGCCCTATTCTCTTTGTAGTGCACTACTTTAGACCAGATTTGGGACTCATACTAAATCTTCAATACTAAAACACTTTCCAGAAATATCCTGATAAAATGTGATGTTAGTAAATCTACATGTCTCTTTACACCGCCCACCACCACAGGGCTTCAGTAAAATACACCGCCCATCACCACAGGGCTTCAGTAAAATACACCGCCCATCACCACAGGGCTTCAGTAAAATACACCGCCCATCACCACAGGGCTTCAGTAAAATACACCACCAACAACGCCCATCACCACAGGGCTTCAGTAAAATACACCGCCCATCACCACAGGGCTTCAGTAAAATATACCACCAACAACGCCCATCACCACAGGGCTTCAGTAAAATACACCGCCCATCACCACAGGGCTTCAGTAAAATACACCGCCCATCACCACAGGGCTTCAGTAAAATACACCGCCCATCACCACAGGGCTTCAGTAAAATACACCACCAACAACGCCCATCACCACAGGGCTTCAGTAAAATACACCGCCCATCACCACAGGGCTTCAGTAAAATATACCACCCATCACCACAGGGCTTCAGTAAAATATACCACCCATCACCACAGGGCTTCAGTAAAATACACCACCAACACCGCCCATCACCACAGGGCTTCAGTAAAATACACCACCAACACCGCCCATCACCACAGGGCTTCAGTAAAATACACCGCCCAATCACCACAGGGCTTCAGTAAAATACACCGCCCACCACCACAGGGCTTCAGTAAAATACACCACCAACACCGCCCATCACCACAGGGCTTCAGTAAAATACACCACCAACACCGCCCATCACCACAGGGCTTCAGTAAAATACACCACCAACACCGCCCATCACCACAGGGCTTCAGTAAAATACACCACCAACACCGCCCATCACCACAGGGCTTCAGTAAAATACACCACCCATCACCACAGGGCTTCAGTAAAATACACCGCCCACCACCACAGGGCTTCAGTAAAATATACCGCCCATCACCGCCCATCACCACAGGGCTTCAGTAAAATACACCGCCCATCACCACAGGGCTTCAGTAAAATACACCGCCCATCACCACAGGGCTTCAGTAAAATACACCGCCCATCACCACAGGGCTTCAGTAAAATACACCACCAACAACGCCCATCACCACAGGGCTTCAGTAAAATACACCACCAACACCGCCCATCACCACAGGGCTTCAGTAAAATACACCGCCCATCACCACAGGGCTTCAGTAAAATACACCACCAACACCGCCCATCACCACAGGGCTTCAGTAAAATACACCACCAACACCGCCCATCACCACAGGGCTTCAGTAAAATACACCGCCCATCACCACAGGGCTTCAGTAAAATACACCACCAACACCGCCCATCACCACAGGGCTTCAGTAAAATACACCGCCCATCACCACAGGGCTTCAGTAAAATACACCGCCCATCACCACAGGGCTTCAGTAAAATACACCACCAACAACGCCCATCACCACAGGGCTTCAGTAAAATACACCACCAACAACGCCCATCACCACAGGGCTTCAGTAAAATACACCGCCCATCACCACAGGGCTTCAGTAAAATACACCGCCCATCACCACAGGGCTTCAGTAAAATACACCACCAACACCGCCCATCACCACAGGGCTTCAGTAAAATACACCACCAACAACGCCCATCACCACAGGGCTTCAGTAAAATATACCACCAACAACGCCCATCACCACAGGGCTTCAGTAAAATACACCACCAACACCGCCCATCACCACAGGGCTTCAGTAAAATACACCACCAACAACGCCCATCACCACAGGGCTTCAGTAAAATACACCGCCCATCACCACAGGGCTTCAGTAAAATACACCACCAACAACGCCCATCACCACAGGGCTTCAGTAAAATACACCACCAACACCGCCCATCACCACAGGGCTTCAGTAAAATACACCGCCCATCACCACAGGGCTTCAGTAAAATACACCACCAACACCGCCCATCACCACAGGGCTTCAGTAAAATACACCACCAACACCGCCCATCACCACAGGGCTTCAGTAAAATACACCGCCCATCACCACAGGGCTTCAGTAAAATACACCACCAACACCGCCCATCACCACAGGGCTTCAGTAAAATACACCGCCCATCACCACAGGGCTTCAGTAAAATACACCGCCCATCACCACAGGGCTTCAGTAAAATACACCACCAACAACGCCCATCACCACAGGGCTTCAGTAAAATACACCACCAACAACGCCCATCACCACAGGGCTTCAGTAAAATACACCGCCCATCACCACAGGGCTTCAGTAAAATACACCGCCCATCACCACAGGGCTTCAGTAAAATACACCACCAACACCGCCCATCACCACAGGGCTTCAGTAAAATACACCGCCCATCACCACAGGGCTTCAGTAAAATACACCACCAACACCGCCCATCACCACAGGGCTTCAGTAAAATACACCACCAACAACGCCCATCACCACAGGGCTTCAGTAAAATACACCACCAACACCGCCCATCACCACAGGGCTTCAGTAAAATACACCACCAACACCGCCCATCACCACAGGGCTTCAGTAAAATACACCGCCCATCACCACAGGGCTTCAGTAAAATACACCACCAACACCGCCCATCACCACAGGGCTTCAGTAAAATACACCACCAACACCGCCCATCACCACAGGGCTTCAGTAAAATACACCACCAACAACGCCCATCACCACAGGGCTTCAGTAAAATACACCACCAACAACGCCCATCACCACAGGGCTTCAGTAAAATACACCACCAACAACGCCCATCACCACAGGGCTTCAGTAAAATACACCACCAACAACGCCCATCACCACAGGGCTTCAGTAAAATACACCACCAACAACGCCCATCACCACAGGGCTTCAGTAAAATACACCACCAACAACGCCCATCACCACAGGGCTTCAGTAAAATACACCACCAACAACGCCCATCACCACAGGGCTTCAGTAAAATACACCACCAACAACGCCCATCACCACAGGGCTTCAGTAAAATACACCACCAACACCGCCCATCACCACAGGGCTTCAGTAAAATACACCACCAACACCGCCCATCACCACAGGGCTTCAGTAAAATACACCACCAACAACGCCCATCACCACAGGGCTTCAGTAAAATACACCACCAACAACGCCCATCACCACAGGGCTTCAGTAAAATACACCACCAACAACGCCCATCACCACAGGGCTTCAGTAAAATACACCACCAACAACGCCCATCACCACAGGGCTTCAGTAAAATACACCACCAACACCGCCCATCACCACAGGGCTTCAGTAAAATACACCACCAACACCGCCCATCACCACAGGGCATCAGTAAAATACACCGCCCACCACCACAGGGCTTCAGTAAAATACACCACCAACACCGCCCATCACCACAGGGCTTCAGTAAAATACACCACCAACAACGCCCATCACCACAGGGCTTCAGTAAAATATACCACCAACACCGCCCATCACCACAGGGCTTCAGTAAAATACACCACCAACACCGCCCATCACCACAGGGCTTCAGTAAAATACACTGCCCATCACCACAGGGCTTCAGTAAAATACACCGCCCATCACCACAGGGCTTCAGTAAAATACACCACCAACAACGCCCATCACCACAGGGCTTCAGTAAAATACACCACCAACAACGCCCATCACCACAGGGCTTCAGTAAAATACACCACCAACAACGCCCATCACCACAGGGCTTCAGTAAAATACACCACCAACACCGCCCATCACCACAGGGCTTCAGTAAAATACACCACCAACAACGCCCATCACCACAGGGCTTCAGTAAAATACACCACCCATCACCACAGGGCTTCAGTAAAATACACCACCAACAACGCCCATCACCACAGGGCTTCAGTAAAATACACCACCAACACCGCCCATCACCACAGGGCTTCAGTAAAATACACCACCAACAACGCCCATCACCACAGGGCTTCAGTAAAATACACCACCAACAACGCCCATCACCACAGGGCTTCAGTAAAATACACCACCAACAACGCCCATCACCACAGGGCTTCAGTAAAATACACCACCAACAACGCCCATCACCACAGGGCTTCAGTAAAATACACCACCAACAACGCCCATCACCACAGGGCTTCAGTAAAATACACCACCAACAACGCCCATCACCACAGGGCTTCAGTAAAATACACCACCAACACCGCCCATCACCACAGGGCTTCAGTAAAATACACCACCAACAACGCCCATCACCACAGGGCTTCAGTAAAATACACCACCAACAACGCCCATCACCACAGGGCTTCAGTAAAATACACCACCAACAACGCCCATCACCACAGGGCTTCAGTAAAATATACCACCAACATCGCCCATCACCACAGGGCTTCAGTAAAATACACCACCAACAACGCCCATCACCACAGGGCTTCAGTAAAATACACCACCAACAACGCCCATCACCACAGGGCTTCAGTAAAATACACCACCAACAACGCCCATCACCACAGGGCTTCAGTAAAATACACCACCAACACCGCCCATCACCACAGGGCTTCAGTAAAATACACTGCCCATCACCACAGGGCTTCAGTAAAATACACCGCCCATCACCACAGGGCTTCAGTAAAATACACCGCCCATCACCACAGGGCTTCAGTAAAATACACCACCAACACCGCCCATCACCACAGGGCTTCAGTAAAATACACCGCCCATCACCACAGGGCTTCAGTAAAATACACCGCCCATCACCACAGGGCTTCAGTAAAATATACCACCAACACCGCCCATCACCACATGGCTTCAGTAAAATACACCGCCCATCACCACAGGGCTTCAGTAAAATACACTGCCCACCACCACAGGGCTTCAGTAAAATACACTGCCCACCACCACAGGGCTTCAGTAAAATACACTGCCCACCACCACAGGGCTTCAGTAAAATACACTGCCCACCACCACAGGGCTTCAGTAAAATACACCGCCCATCACCACGGGGCTTCAGTAAAATACACCGCCCATCACCACAGGGCTTCAGTAAAATACACCGCCCATCACCACAGGGCTTCAGTAAAATACACCGCCCATCACCACAGGGCTTCAGTAAAATACACCGCCCATCACCACAGGGCTTCAGTAAAATACACCGCCCATCACCACAGGGCTTCAGTAAAATACACCGCCCATCACCACAGGGCTTCAGTAAAATACACCGCCCATCACCACAGGGCTTCAGTAAAATACACCGCCCATCACCACAGGGCTTCAGTAAAATACACCGCCCATCACCACAGGGCGCCCTTTAGTGACATGTATAGCTATAATATAAATATATCTCTATCAGGATTTGGGTCAATTCCATTTAAATTCCAGTCAATTCAGGAAGTACATTGAAATTCCAATTCTCTTCCATGATTTTTTCAACAAGGATTTGGAATTTGGGAACTTGATTTTTACTTTAATGAATTGACTGGAATTTAAATGGAATTGACACCAACCCTGATCTCTGCTTATATAATGCTCTGATTATGCTTATTAAAAAAACAAACGTTGTATGTACTTTGTCTGAGGCCCGGGTATGTCTGATCCCATGAGAATTATCACCAGAATGTGTGCTGCAGTTGTTCAAGGTGAAACCTGTCTATTTGTATAGCCTGTTTGTGCTATCATACCAACTCCTTGGCATTCATTGTCAATGCCAAGAGGACAAAGGGATACAAAGCAGGATCCATCAGATCAAACCTAAATATTCAGATTTATATACTTTCTATTTCTTGTTTTTTCTCCCCTTGTGTTTTATATATATTTCCCACACTATGAGGTTGGAATAATACTGTGAAAATAGTGAACATGGATGATAATGCATTTTTTTTTTGGGGCCGGTGAGAGCTGTTTGAAAAGACCGCCTGAAATTGTCAGCCTGTTTCGTTCCCATGGCGACGTCACCAGGCGGTTAAAAAAAAAAAAGCCCCATTTAGGCTCGTCCGATTTGGCCCCTCACTCAGACCACTCTCAGACAGTCCTAGCAAAACTCTTTGCATTAAGAAATTTCTCTTTGACCAGTTTTAATTGAAAACAATCCCCGTAAGGTACTTCATTGTTACCTAGAACTTATTTGATTTTGAGATAAAAAAAATTGTCTGCATTGAACCTTTTAAATGATCTAGAAAATCAATCGTTTTTTTAATGGTTGTTTAACACCGTTAGGGGCAGCAGGGAGCCGAGCGGTTAAGAGCATTGGGTCAGTAACCGAAAGATCGCTGGTTCGAATCCCTGAGCCGACTAGGTAAAAAAAAAAATGTGTCAATGTGCCCTTGAGCAAAGCACTTATCCATAATTGCTTCAGTAAAGTTGCTCTGGATAACAGTGTCTGCTAAATTATGTAAATGTTAGCTGGCTAACTCATATGGCCTGCTAAAGTATTATGCCCTATTACCTGGGACCACTAGGCTAGGATCTATTGTCCATAGAGAAACATCTGTATTGTACATTACTAACGTGTCTCATAAGCTATTGTTGAAATCATTTGGAGATTTTGATTCAATGTGTCCGTTTTGTTTTTCGCGACGAACTTCACTGCATTTTGTCTTGACTGACCAGAACCAACCGAAAACAGGCCCTGGTGGCATGTCATAGTTTTTTATTTTTTATTTATTAATTAATTTATATTTTTCTTTATTTAACCATGTATTTATTTTTTATTCTTTATTTATTTATTGTATTTAATTTTGTTTTTGCTTGCTTTTGAAAATGTCTCTGGAATATTAGTTTTAAAATGTTGACAAAGTTTTTTATTGTGTCTTGTGTGTTTTAGAAGGGGCTTCTATCATTAAGCGATATAGCAGGTTTGACAGGTCCATATAAGTGAAAAGGATGGAGTAAACATCAATGACACTGCTCCCAGAGTTGACCTGAGGCTGACTGTGAAAACTCCCTGTGAAACGTTGCTTTCTATGGACACAGCATATATTGTGGGCTTCTTTAAAAGATGATCGATTGACAAAACATGACTCTTCTCAGTATTATATCTGTAAGTTCTTGAAAAAAAAAAAAACCTTACGGCCTTACGGTCTCTAGACCACGTGTCCAACTCATTCCACAGAGAGCTGAGTGTCTGCAGGTTTTCTCTCCTCCGCTGTACTGACGAATTAAAGTCACTGTTTAGTAAGGAACTCCCCTCATCTGGTTGTCTAGGTCTTAATTGAAAGGTAAAACCCCCAAAACTAGCAGACACTATGCCTTCCGTGGGATGAGCTTGACATCACTGGTCTAGACCCTGAAGTGTCCTATCGACCTGAGTTCCACGCATCCGATCGACCTGAGGTCCAAGCATCCTATCGACCTGAGTTCCATGCATCCTATCGACCTGAGTTCCATGCATCCTATCGACCTGAGTTCCATGCATCCTATCGATCTGAGTTCCATGCATCCTATCGATCTGAGTTCCATGTGTTGTTAGAATGAATCCAATGGGAATGCAGTGTGGAGAATGTACATAACAACTGACTGTTCTGTTCTATTTAATAATAATTAAACCAACCTGGGTGCTTTACTCCAAAGATGTATTGTTCCTGGATTAATGATAATATTAATATATATATATATAATTAATTAATAATTAACCATATGAACATGGTTGGATAGCCCTGGATTAGATACAGTTAAAGTCATATGTTTACAAACACTTAGGTTGGAGTCATTAAAACTAGTTTACATACACTTAGGTTGGAGTCATTAAAACTAGTTTACATCCACTTAGGTTGGAGTCATTAAAACTTGTTTTTCAACCACTCCACAAATTTCTTGTTAACAAACTATAGTTTTGACAAGTCGGTTAGGACGTCTACTTTGTGCATGACACAAGTCATTTTTACAACAATTGTTTACAGACAGATTATTTCACTTATAATTCACTGTATCACAATTCCAGTGGGTCAGAAGTTTACATACACTAAGTTGACTGTGCCTTTAAACAGCGTGGGAAATTCCAGAAAATGATGTCATGGCTTTAGAAGCATCTGATAGGCTTATTGACATAATTTGAGTCAATTGGAGGTGTATCTGTGGATGTATTTCAAGGCCTACCTTCAAACTCAGTGCCTCTTTGCTTGACATCATAGGAAAATCTAAAGAAATCAGCCAAGACCTCAGAAAATCATTGTAGACCACAAGTCTGGTTCATCCTTGGGAGCAATTTCCAAACGCCTGTTCGCCATGTTCATCTGTACAAACAATAGTACGCACGTATAAACACCATGGGACCACGCAGCCGTCATACCGCTCAGGAAGGAGAAGCATTCTGTCTCCTCGAGATGAACATACTTTGGTGCGAAAAGTCCAAATCAATCCCAGAACAACAGAAAAGGACCTTGTGAAGATGCTGGAGGAAACTGATACAAAAGTATCTATATCTACAGTAAAACGAGTCCTATAATCGACATAACCTGAAAGGACGCTCAGCAAGGAAGAAGCCACTGCTCCAAAACCGCCATAAAAAAGCCAGACTACGGTTTGCAACTACACATGGGGACAAATGTCCTCTGGTCTGATGAAACAAACATAGAACTGTTTGGCTATAATGACCATCGTTATGTTAGGAGGAAAAAGGGGGATGTCACGCCCTGGCCATAGAGAGGCTTTTATTCTCTATTTTGGTATTTTGGTGTGACTAGGGTGAGCATTCTAGTTTCTTTATTTCTATGTTTTCTATGTCTTTGTTTTTGGCCGAGTGTGGGTCCCAATTAGAGGCCGCTGTCTATCGTTTTCTCTGATTGGGAATCATACTTAGGCAGCCTTTTTCCAACCTGGTTTTTGTGGGTAGTTGTTTTCTGTTTAGTGTTTGTACCTTACAGAACTGTTTCGTTTGGTTCAACTTTGTTATGTTGTTGCAGTGTTCAGTTTCATTAACAATCATGAACGCTGCACCTTGGTCTCCTTCTTCATCCGATGACAACCGTTACAGGGGAGGCCGTGAAGCACGGGGGTGGCAACATCATGTTGTGGGGGTGCTTTGCTGCAGGAGGGACTGGTGCACTTCACAAAATACATGGCTTCGTGAGGAGGAAAATCATTTGGATATATTGAAAAAACATCTCAAGACATCAGTCTGGAAGTTGAAGCTTGGTCACAAATGGGTCTTCCAAATGGACAATGATCCCAATCATACTTCCAAAGTGGTGGCAAAATAGCTTAAGGACAATAAAGTCAAGGTATTGGAGTGGCCATCACAAAGCCCTGACCTCAATCCTATAGAACATTTGTGGACATAACTGAAAAAGCGTGTGCGAGCAAGGAGGCCTATAAACCTGACTCAGTTACACCAGCTCTGTCGGGAGGAATGGGACAAAATTCACCCAACTTATTGTGGGAAGCTTGTGGAAGGCTACCTGAAACATTTGACCCAAGTTAAACCATTTAAAGGCAATGCTACCAAATACCAATTGAGTATGTAGTGTATGTACAATACTGACCCACTGGGAATGTGATGAAAGAAATAAAATCTGAAATAAATATTATTATTATTATTATTATTCTGACATTTCACATTCTTTAAATAAAGTGGTGGTCCTAACTGACCTAAGACAGGGAATTTTTACTAGGATTAAAAGTCAGGAATTGTGAAAAACTGAGTTTAAATGTATTTGGCTAAGGTGTATGTAAACTTCCGACTTCAACTGTAGATGTAAACCTACAGGTGGGTCTCTCCAGGAACAGGGTTGAAGAGCCCTGGACTAGATAGATGTAAACCTACAGTAGGTATCTCTCCAGGAACAGGGTTGGAGAGCCCTGGACTAGATAGATGTCAACCTACAGGTGGGTCTCTCCAGGAACAGGGTTGGAGAGCCCTGGACTAGATAGATGTCAACCTACAGTAGGTATCTCTCCAGGAACAGGGTTGGAGAGCCCTGGACTAGATAGATGTAAACCTAAAGTAGGTATCTCTCCAGGAACAGCGTTGGAGAGCCCTGGACTAGATCAATATAAACCTACAGTAGGTATCTCTCCAGGAACAGGGTTGGAGAGCCCTGGACTAGATAGATGCAAACCTACAGTAGGTATCTCTCCAGGAACAGGGTTGGAGAGCCCTGGACTAGATAGATGCAAACCTACAGTAGGTATCTCTCCAGGAACAGGGTTGGAGAGCCCTGGACTAGATAGATGTAAACCTACAGTAGGTATCTCTCCAGGAACAGGGTTGGAGAGCCCTGGACTAGATAGATGTCAACCTACAGTAGGTATCTCTCCAGGAACAGGGTTGGAGAGTCCTGGACTAGATAGATGTAAACCTACAGTAGGTATCTCTCCAGGAACAGGGTTGGAGAGCCCTGGACTAGATAGATGTCAACCTACAGTAGGTATCTCTCCAGGAACAGGATTGGAGAGCCCTGGACTAGATAGATGTCAACCTACAGTAGGTATCTCTCCAGGAACAGGGTTGGAGAGCCCTGGACTAGATAGATGTAAAACTACAGTAGGTATCTCTCCAGGAACAGGGTTGGAGAGCCCTGGACTAGATAGATGTCAACCTACAGTAGGTATCTCTCCAGGAACAGGGTTGGAGAGCCCTGGACTAGATAGATGTCAACCTACAGTAGGGTCTCTCTCCAGAAACAGGGTTGGAGAGCCCTCGCCTAGATAGATGTAAACCTACAGTGGGTATCTCTCCAGGAACTGGGTTGGAGAGCCCTGGACTAGATAGATGTCAACCTACAGTAGGTATCTCTCCAGAAACAGGGTTGGAGAGCCCTGGACTAGATAGATGTAAACCTACAGTGGGTATCTCTCCAGGAACTGGGTTGGAGAGCCCTGGACTAGATAGATGTCAACCTACAGTAGGTATCTCTCCAGGAACAGGGTTGGAGAGCCCTGGACTAGATAGATGTAAACCTACAGTAGGTATCTCTCCAGGAACAGGGTTGGAGAGCCCTGGACTAGATAGATGTCAACCTACAGTAGGTATCTCTCCAGGAACAGGGTTGGAGAGCCCTGGACTAGATAGATGTAAACCTACAGTAGGTATCTCTCCAGGAACAGGGTTGGAGAGCCCTGATCTATGAGGTGTATTATATCCTTTGCACATCTACAAGGTGTAGGCTGTATTTACAGAGCATTATGGGTACTGTAGTATATCATGCTACTGTACTGTATCCTGAAACTAATACCATAGTCCATAATGACATGGGAAATCTGTTTTTGAAATGGGAATATTATGCTATTGAGTTGAGACTGACTATTCACTGCAGAACCCTAGACTGACTACCCACTGAAGAACCGTAGACTGACTATCCACTGCCTGTAGAACCCTAGACTCACTATCCACTGCCTGTAGAACCATAGACTGACTATCCACTGGAGAACCCTAGACTGACTATCCACTGCCTGTAGAACCCTAGACTCACTATCCACTGCCTGTAGAACCATAGACTGACTATCCACTGGAGAACCTTAGACTGACTATCCACTGGAGAACCCTAGACTAACTATCAACTGGAGAACCCTAGACTGACTACCCACAGGAGAACCCTAGACTGACTATCCACTGGAGAACCCTAGACTGACTATCCACTGGAGAACCCTAGACTGACTATCCACTGCCTGGAGAACCCTAGACTGACTATCCACTGCCTGGAGAACCCTAGACTGACTATCCACTGGAGAACCCTAGACTGACTATCCACTGGAGAACCCTAGACTGACTATCCACTGCCTGGAGAACCCTAGACTGACTATCCACTGGAGAACCCTAGACTGACTATCCACTGGAGAACCCTAGACTGACTATCCACTGCCTGGAGAACCCTAGACTGACTATCCACTGGAGAACCCTAGACTGACTATCCACTGCCGGGAGAACCCTAGACTGACTATCCAAAGGAGAACCCTAGACTGACTATCCACTGGAGAACCCTAGACTGACTATCCACTGCCTGTAGAACCCTAGACTGACTATCCACTGGAGAACCCTAGACTGAATATCCACTGGAGAACTCTAGACTGACTATCCAAAGGAGAACCCTAGACTGACTATCCACTGGAGAACCCTAGATTGACTATCCACTGCCTGTAGAACCCTAGACTCACTATCCACTGCCTGTAGAACCCTAGACTCACTATCCACTGCCTGTAGAACCCTAGACTGACTATCCACTGGAGAACCCTAGACTGAATATCCACTGGAGAACCCTAGACTCACTATCCACTGCCTGTAGAACCCTAGACTGACTATCCACTGGAGAACCCTAGACTGAATATCCACTGGAGAACCCTAGACTGACTATCCACTGCCTGTAGAACCCTAGACTCACTATCCACTGGAGAACCCTAGACTGAATATCCACTGGAGAACCCTAGACTCACTATCCACTGCCTGTAGAACCCTAGACTGACTATCCACTGGAGAACCCTAGACTGAATATCCACTGGAGAACCCTAGACTGACTATCCACTGCCTGTAGAACCCTAGACTCACTATCCACTGGAGAACCCTAGACTGAATATCCACTGGAGAACCCTAGACTCACTATCCACTGCCTGTAGAACCCTAGACTGACTATCCACTGGAGAACCCTAGACTGAATATCCACTGGAGAACTCTAGACTGACTATCCAAAGGAGAACCCTAGACTGACTATCCACTGGAGAACCCTAGACTGACTATCCACTGCCTGTAGAACCCTAGACTCACTATCCACTGCCTGTAGAACCCTAGACTCACTATCCACTGCCTGTAGAACCCTAGACTCACTATCCACTGCCTGTAGAACCCTAGACTGACTATCCACTGGAGAACCCTAGACTGAATATCCACTGGAGAACCCTAGACTGACTATCCACTGCCTGGAGAACCCTAGACTGACTATCCAAAGGAGAACCCTAGACTGACTATCCACTGGAGAACCCTAGACTGACTATCCACTGGAGAACCCTAGACTGAATATCCACTGGAGAACCCTAGACTGACTATCCACTGGAGAACCCTAGACTGACTATCCACTGGAGAACCCTAAACTGACTATCCACTGGTGAACCATAGACTGACTATCCACTGGAGAACCCTAGACTGACTATCCACTGCCTGGAGAACCTTAGACTGACTGTCCACTGCCTGGAGAACCCTAGACTAACTATCCACTGGAGAACCATAGACTGACTATCCACTGGAGAACCCTAGACGGACTATCCACTGGAGAACCCTAGACCAGGCAGTTCAATGACCAGGCAGTTCAATCACCAGGCAGTTCAATAACCAGGCAGTTCAATGACAAGGCAGGCTCATTATAATCTGTCTCACCATGACAACTACCAAGAGGAGAAGGTATGTGTGGAGTCATCCTCTCACTAAGCTATGCTCTTCTCTTCTCCTCTCGTTCAGTTAATAGACTCAGTAAGAGATATTACCATAACAGAAAACGTTTCTATTTGAATGTGTTCTGTTGAACGATTGAAGTCATTTGAGAATTCTATGTTGTTTTATATTTTTGCAACCTCTCTTTAGAGAGAGCCATGGTATTAATTGAGTTCTTCCGAAATGTGATTGGTTGGCATGTGCTTTTAATAGTTTTAGAGCCTAATTGGTGGTACTAAAGCATGTGAAATGCAAAAACAATGACAGTAATCGAGAATATAAGTCCTTCATAAAGTAACAGTTGGTGTTTTCTTAAAGATACTCTTGTAGAATGAATTTCCCTGCTTGCATTTACAACAACAAAAAAACAAAAAAAAAAAGCACAATTAGCTTTGATATTATTCAATTAAAACAAATACAGAAAGCATTGTATTTTATAAAGTAAGCCTTTTTTCATATTTTGTGACATGCTTTTTTTTAAAAGTGTCATGACAATGAGCAAATATGTGCCCTTACAACGTAAACACGGTTAAATTCAATCTATAAATATAGTCTTTATATATCTATTATAGGTAACGGTAATACCCATGTATTAACGTGACTTGCCAAAGATTTTAAAATCTAAATAATCTATAAATATAAAACTAAAACAAGTGTTAGCTCGGTTTCTAACACTGGGAGGTTGGGGAAAAGGTGATTTCTTAGCCTCGTTTATACCTCGGGGTTCCCGAGTGGCACAGTGGTCTAAGGTGTCACTACAGACCCGGGAAGGTGCACAATTGGCCCAGCGTCGTCCGGGTTGTCCTTGTCCCATCGCGCACTAGCGAGTCCTGTGGCAGGCCGGGCGCAGTGCACACTGACACGGTCCCCAGGTGTACGGTGTTTGCTCTGACACATTGGTGCGGCTGGCTTCCGGGTTAAGTGGGCAGTGTGTCAAGAAGTAGTGTGGCTTGGCAGGGTTGTGTTTCGGAGGACGCACTGCTCTCGACCTTCGCCTCTCCCGAGTTCGTACAGGAGTAGCAGCGATGGGAAAAGACTGTAACTACCAATTGTCGTAGAAAAAGAGGTCAAAATTAAAAAACAAACTAATTATTATTTTTTTTAATCCAGGTCCTCTACATTTGTAAGATATCCAGACACAATGCCTGTCTGAGGCCACGTCTAGACTTGACAGTTCATGCAGCTTTATTATTCTGATCACAGAGTTCTGATCACGGAGTTCTGATCACAGAATTCTGATCACTGAGTTCTGATCACTGAGTTCTGATCACAGAGTTCTGATCACAGAATTCCGAAAGCGTCATGCTACATTTAAATGTGTCTACCGTGTCCATAGTGTGTCCAGATTCCCCTTTCCTGCGCCATATTCAAATTCTCCAAACGGTGGAATAGGCAAAATATGATAACAACACAACAACTGATGTCAGTAGCTAACCTCTGTAGCTAACTAGCCCGCTAACCTCTGTAGCTAACTAGCCCGCTAACCTCTGTAGCTAACTAGCCCGCTAACCTCTGTAGCTAACTAGCCCGCTAACCTCTGTAGCTAACTAGCCCGCTAACCTCTGTAGCTAGCCAGGAATCTCACAAGCAATGCTAAAAGGGATTGCAAAAGGGTTCGTATGACTCTAGCCCCCCCCCCAAAAAAAATATTTGCTAGCTGGCTAGCATTTATGAAGACAGCAAACACGTTCCTCACACGCTAGAAACGTATTTCCTCCGAAGTTTTAATGAAAAGGAAAACCTCTCGGTCCCAAAACACATGTTTTCTGGAGACTTGTGGGAGGAGTGCTGATTACGTCTACACTGAGGAGAAATCCCCTGAAGTGGTCAGTCTGATCTGAACACCATCCTGAAGTGGTCAGTCTGATCTGAACACCATCCTGAAGTGGTCAGTCTGATCTGAACACCATCCTGAAGTGGTCAGTCTGATCTGAACACAATCCTGAAGTGGTCAGTCTGATCTGAACACCATCAGACCACAAAGCCACTTTTGTGCGTCTAGACCCGTCTTGTAAATCCGAGCTTCGTATTCTGATAGCAGAAGTCGCATGTAAGTGTCAAGTGTAGACACGATCAGACAGCAGCCCTCTGGGCTTCCTAACATGTCCACTATAAGTGTTCAAGTGTAGACACGATCCGGACTACCTCCGGAGAAGATCTAATCACAATTACAATGGTATTTTAATTGTCTACACCTGTCTAAAAATGTGGGCAACATCGGAATGTGGACAAGATCTCGACACATGGTAGAACCAGGTATAAACGGGGTAGAACACATGGTAGAACCAGGTATAAACGGGGTAGAACACATGGTAGAACCGGGTATAAACGGGGTAGAACACATGGTAGAACCGGGTATAAACGAGGTAGAACACATGGTAGAACCAGGTATAAACGGGGTAGAACACATGGTAGAACCAGGTATAAACGGGGTAGAACACATGGTAGAACCAGGTATAAACGGGGTAGAACACATGGTAGAACCAGGTATAAACGGGGTAGAACACATGGTAGAACCAGGTATAAACGGGGTAGAACACATGGTAGAACCGGGTATAAACGGGGCCCCAGGTGTTAGAAACACATCTTGTGTGCAGGAGGGAGGGCAGGTGCTAGCCTAACTTATCCAGTCACAGTACAGTCGCTTACAGCCAAATGCTTCATTCAGTGTTTTTCTGTTACTCTGTCACCATCAGAAGTGTTGTTGGCCTTATTTACACTTTGTGCAATGTTTTGGACTGGCAGTGATGCGCATTATCCATCTGACTCCGTGTTGACCAACTTTAGTCACGGACATAAACTTTGGAGATGTTGACCATCACCGAACGGCAGCTGCGCCATTTCAGTTGTATGAACTGTATCTCTATACGACATTATAGTCCTTTTGTGCATAGTAGTAAAATACGCCCAGTGGTATGAATCACATAGTTATCAGGAAGAATAAGAAGATGGATAAAAGTGGCTGTGCAAGACTAAAGCATATCTGTAAATATCCTTTAAAACACCAAGGTCGAGATTCAATCCAAGTACAATGCAGCTTTTAAAAGGTAATGTTACCACATTTACAGATATTGCGTTCAAAGGTGAGCACTGCAGATGTCGGCTCAATTGGAAATTACCCCCAAAAATGTCAAGCTCGGTTTCGGGTTGAATCTCGGCCCAAGACTCGTGGTGTGCTAGATCTGGGTGGCACATGAAGAAAGCACACTTTTTTACGTGAAGTGAGAAGTGAGTTAGTTATTAAAACAGAAAGTGATTTGGTTGGTTGTTTATGTGGTCTCTTTCTTCTCCCTCTGGGCAGAACGACGGATCTTCATCTCAGTCAGCTGGATGTAACGGAGAACATTGGTGTCTGGAAAAGACAAAGACAAAGACAGAAAAAGCTTTAATCAAAATCTGTTCTTTGTTATTTTCTGTTGAACCGGGAAACGTGTGATTTCCATCCAAATTGGAATTGCTGACAACCAGGTAAACTTGGAGTCACTGTCAAATTAATTTAATTTGCATAACTTTACTTTAATTAATCTGATGACTGTTATTTATCTAATCAACTAATTACTAACTAATCATGTAACAAATTAACTCATTAGGAATTTGGGGCACCACGGAAGAAGTGGTTTAACGAGTTACCATCTTCCGAATTAAACTCTAAAGATATATCAGTTATATATTGATAAGTCATTTATTAATCATTACCTCATATCAGTCTCATTCTGAACGTCACAGACTCCACCTTTTCTTATTATTCAGTTCTACACAAAATATACTTAATTATTTATTTACTAACTAATAACACAGAATACACACTTACATGAGACAAAAGTCCCTAGTGGACTGACAATGGAGAAGGGGTGGGGAAAGAGAACGATAGAGAAAGGGACATTTATCGTTGATACATTCTATAACTATTCTCACTCTGTTGAGAGTTAAGAGTTTCTAACCATTTCCACGTGTAGCCACAGCTGCACGCTTTCTTGTCTTAAGAGTTTCAACCATTTGTAACGTTTAGCTTACGCTTCAATGTCTGCGTGTTAATTCTTAGCGAGTCCTCTGGTCGAAAAAGGTGGTTCCATCACACTGACACGCTCTTATGACCTCATTCGGGGGAGTGGCTTAGATAATGTGCAACGGACATGAAAACTATGATCTCATTAGAAAACTCAAATCACATTCATATCTTAACAAAAATAGTTGAATCGTTCTTCATATTTCCTACACAACGTAAAGCATATAAACCTGACATACACAGTGTGAAAGCTCTTCAAGTTACCGTATTTTTCGTTATACAGTTTTTTAATAACATCACAAAATGAAGAAGAAATATGACATGATTATTCTTTAGATCCCCACGGACCACTCTTAACATTCTTATCTTAGAAATATTGTTCCAAAGTTCACTCTTTGGACGTTAGATTTTTTGGGGGGCGGCAAAATGTCTCTGTAACAAAGACATTCCAATCTTGATACTAGAGACCAAAAGGAGTACAATTTACGATTGGCGTGAGGTGCCATAAAACCATCCCAGCCCACCAGGAGAGGAGAGAGGGGGGTCTGGCTATCTGTAAGCCATTTGCCAAGCTGATCTGAGGCCTTGGATGCTCAACCAGGAGAGTCATGACACCATTCACAAATACAAACGCAACATGTAAAGTATTGGTCCCATGTTTCATGAGCTGAAATAAAAGATCCCAGAAATGTTCCATATGCACAAGAAGCTTATTTCTCTCACATTTTTGTGCACAAATTTGTTTACATCCCTGTTAGTGAGCATTTCTCCTCTGCCAAGATAATCCATCCACCTGACAGGTGTGGCATAATCAAGAAGCTGATTAAACAGCATGATCGTTACCCAGTTTTATTCAGTTTTGTCACACAACACAATGCGGTACATTTCATTGTTGGACATAAAATACTGTAAAATCACCAGGAAATCGACTCAAGGTGATTTTAATCTGTTCCCAAGTAGGCCTATTCCCACGAATAAATAGATAGGCACATGTGATCGTATCTCACTGTAAGAAAGTTTTGAAATGATTCTGTTTTTGTCAAATACTTGATCTGTTTGGGATTATTGCAGTCAATTTGCAATGTACACATTATTTATCACTATGTTTCCGGTCCCCCTGATACCATCTGCCCAAGGAAAAATCGTCCCAAGGTTGAATGTAATTGGGAACCTCTGCAACAGACATTATCTCTCAGGCCCATATCTATACTGCTAGGGGGGCCTGAGCGGTAAAGGGCCTGAGAGATGGTCTGAACTCGTCCTGCCAGTAGGTGACAGCCTGAGAGATTATGTCTGCATACCTCTCTCTGTAGCCCACCTCATTTTACATTGACGACGTACACATTTATCAGACAATATTAACCAGAGGGATTTACAGTTAGTGCATTCATTTTAAGATAGCTAGGTGGGACAACCACATAACAAAGACATAACAAGTACACTTTTACTCAATGAAGTAGTTATCAACAAAGTCAGAGCTAGAAGGGAGGGGGGGGGGGGGGGGTATTTAACATACTCTTTGAAGAGTATCAGGTTTCAGGTGCTTTCGGTAGGGAGGGGCAGTTCCCCTTGCTGTTCTGTAGGTAAGCACCATGGTCTAGTAGTGGATGGGTTGGGGTGTAGGGTTTGACCATAGCCTGAAGGTAAGGAGGGGCAGTTCCCCTTGCTGTTCTGTAGGTAAGCACCATGGTCTAGTAGTGGATGGGTTGGGGTGTAGGGTTTGACCATAGCCTGAAGGTAAGGAGGGGCAGTTCCCCTTGCTGTTCTGTAGGTAAGCACCATGGTCTAGTAGTGGATGGGTTGGGGTGTAGGGTTTGACCATAGCCTGAAGGTAGGGAGGGGCAGTTCCCCTTGCTGTTCTGTAGGTAAGCACCATGGTCTAGTAGTGGATGGGTTGGGGTGTAGGGTTTGACCATAGCCTGAAGGTAGGGAGGGGCAGTTCCCCTTGCTGTTCTGTAGGTAAGCACCATGGTCTAGTAGTGGATGGGTTGGGGTGTAGGGTTTGACCATAGCCTGAAGGTAGGGAGGGGCAGTTCCCCTTGCTGTTCTGTAGGTAAGCACCATGGTCTAGTAGTGGATGGGTTGGGGTGTAGGGTTTGACCATAGCCTGAAGGTAGGGAGGGGCAGTTCCTCTTGCTGTTCACTAGGTAAGCACCATGGTCTAGTAGTGGATGGGTTGGGGTGTAGGGTTTGACCATAGCCTGAAGGTAAGGAGGGGCAGTTCCCCTTGCTGTTCTGTAGGTAAGCACCATGGTCTAGTAGTGGATGGGTTGGGGTGTAGGGTTTGACCATAGCCTGAAGGTAGGGAGGGGCAGTTCCTCTTGCTGTTCTGTAGGTAAGCACCATGGTCTAGTAGTGGATGGGTTGGGGTGTAGGGTTTGACCATAGCCTGAAGGTAAGGAGGGGCAGTTCCCCTTGCTGTTCTGTAGGTAAGCACCAGGGTCTAGTAGTGGATGGGTTGGGGTGTAGGGTTTGACCATAGCCTGAAGGTAGGGAGGGGCAGTTCCTCTTGCTGTTCTGTAGGTAAGCACCATGGTCTAGTAGTGGATGGGTTGGTGTGTAGGGTTTGACCATAGCCTGAAGGTAAGGAGGGGCAGTTCCCCTTGCTGTTCACTAGGTAAGCACCATGGTCTAGTAGTGGATGGGTTGGGGTGTAGGGTTTGACCATAGCCTGAAGGTAGGGAGGGGCAGTTCCTCTTGCTGTTCATTAGGTAAGCACCATGTTCTTGTAGTGGATGGTGGACCTACAGAACAGCAAGGGGAACTGGTATGTATGGTTTGACCATAGCCTGAAGGTAAGGAGGGGCAGTTCCCCTTGCTGTTCTGTAGGTAAGCACCATGGTCTTGTAGTGGATGGGTTGGGGTGTAGGGTTTGACCATAGCCTGAAGGTAGGGAGGGGCAGTTCCTCTTGCTGTTCACTAGGTAAGCACCATGGTCTTGTAGTGGATGGGTTGGGGTGTAGGGTTTGACCATAGCCTGAAGGTAGGGAGGGGCAGTTCCTCTTGCTGTTCTGTAGGTAAGCACCATGGTCTTGTAGTGGATGGGTTGGGGTGTAGGGTTTGACCATAGCCTGAAGGTAGGGAGGGGCAGTTCCCCTTGCTGTTCTGTAGGTAAGCACCATGGTCTTGTAGTGGATGGGTTGGGGTGTAGGGTTTGACCATAGCCTGAAGGTAGGGAGGGGCAGTTCCTCTTGCTGTTCATTAGGTAAGCACCATGGTCTTGTAGTGGATGGGTTGGGGTGTAGGGTTTGACCATAGCCTGAAGGTAGGGAGGGGCAGTTCCTCTTGCTGTTCTGTAGGTAAGCACCATGGTCTTGTAGTGGATGGGTTGGGGTGTAGGGTTTGACCATAGCCTGAAGGTAGGGAGGGGCAGTTCCCCTTGCTGTTCTGTAGGTAAGCACCATGGTCTTGTAGTGGATGGGTTGGGGTGTAGGGTTTGACCATAGCCTGAAGGTAGGGAGGGGCAGTTCCCCTTGCTGTTCACTAGGTAAGCACCATGGTCTTGTAGTGGATGGGTTGGGGTGTAGGGTTTGACCATAGCCTGAAGGTAGGGAGGGGCAGTTCCCCTTGCTGTTCATTAGGTAAGCACCATGGTCTTGTAGTGGATGGGTTGGGGTGTAGGGTTTGACCATAGCCTGAAGGTAGGGAGGGGCAGTTCCCCTTGCTGTTCACTAGGTAAGCACCATGGTCTTGTAGTGGATGGGTTGGGGTGTAGGGTTTGACCATAGCCTGAAGGTAGGGAGGGGCAGTTCCCCTTGCTGTTCATTAGGTAAGCACCATGGTCTTGTAGTGGATGGGTTGGTGTAGGGTTTGACCATAGCCTGAAGGTAAGGAGGGGCAGTTCCTCTTGCTGTTCTGTAGGTAAGCACCATGGTCTAGTAGTGGATGGGTTGGGGTGTAGGGTTTGACCATAGCCTGAAGGTAGGGAGGGGCAGTTCCTCTTGCTGTTCTGTAGGTAAGCACCATGGTCTAGTAGTGGATGGGTTGGTGTATGGTTTGACCATAGCCTGAAGGTAGGGAGGGGCAGTTCCTCTTGCTGTTCTGTAGGTAAGCACCATGGTCTAGTAGTGGATGGGTTGGTGTATGGTTTGACCATAGCCTGAAGGTAGGGAGGGGCAGTTCCTCTTGCTGTTCTGTAGGTAAGCACCATGGTCTTGTAGTGGATGGGTTGGGGTGTAGGGTTTGACCATAGCCTGAAGGTAGGGAGGGGCAGTTCCCCTTGCTGTTCATTAGGTAAGCACCATGGTCTTGTAGTGGATGGGTTGGGGTGTAGGGTTTGACCATAGCCTGAAGGTAGGGAGGGGCAGTTCCCCTTGCTGTTCTGTAGGTAAGCACCATGGTCTAGTAGTGGATGGGTTGGTGTATGGTTTGACCATAGCCTGAAGGTAGGGAGGGGCAGTTCCTCTTGCTGTTCATTAGGTAAGCACCATGGTCTTGTAGTGGATGGGTTGGTGTATGGTTTGACCATAGCCTGAAGGTAGGGAGGGGCAGTTCCTCTTGCTGTTCTGTAGGTAAGCACCATGGTCTAGTAGTGGATGGGTTGGGGTGTAGGGTTTGACCATAGCCTGAAGGTAGGGAGGGGCAGTTCCTCTTGCTGTTCTGTAGGTAAGCACCATGGTCTAGTAGTGGATGGGTTGGGGTGTAGGGTTTGACCATAGCCTGAAGGTAGGGAGGGGCAGTTCCTCTTGCTGTTCTGTAGGTAAGCACCATGGTCTAGTAGTGGATGGGTTGGGGTGTAGGGTTTGACCATAGCCTGAAGGTAGGGAGGGGCAGTTCCTCTTGCTGTTCTGTAGGTAAGCACCATGGTCTTGTAGTGGATGGGTTGGGGTGTAGGGTTTGACCATAGCCTGAAGGTAGGGAGGGGCAGTTCCCCTTGCTGTTCTGTAGGTAAGCACCATGGTCTTGTAGTGGATGGGTTGGGGTGTAGGGTTTGACCATAGCCTGAAGGTAGGGAGGGGCAGTTCCTCTTGCTGTTCACTAGGTAAGCACCATGGTCTTGTAGTGGATGGGTTGGGGTGTAGGGTTTGACCATAGCCTGAAGGTAGGGAGGGGCAGTTCCTCTTGCTGTTCACTAGGTAAGCACCATGGTCTTGTAGTGGATGGGTTGGGGTGTAGGGTTTGACCATAGCCTGAAGGTAGGGAGGGGCAGTTCCCCTTGCTGTTCTGTAGGTAAGCACCATGGTCTAGTAGTGGATGGGTTGGTGTGTAGGGTTTGACCATAGCCTGAAGGTAGGGAGGGGCAGTTCCTCTTGCTGTTCACTAGGTAAGCACCATGGTCTAGTAGTGGATGGGTTGGGGTGTAGGGTTTGACCATAGCCTGAAGGTAGGGAGGGGCAGTTCCTCTTGCTGTTCATTAGGTAAGCACCATGTTCTTGTAGTGGATGGGTTGGGGTGTAGGGTTTGACCATAGCCTGAAGGTAGGGAGGGGCAGTTCCCCTTGCTGTTCTGTAGGTAAGCACCATGTTCTTGTAGTGGATGGGTTGGGGTGTAGGGTTTGACCATAGCCTGAAGGTAGGGAGGGGCAGTTCCTCTTGCTGTTCACTAGGTAAGCACCATGGTCTTGTAGTGGATGGGTTGGGGTGTAGGGTTTGACCATAGCCTGAAGGTAGGGAGGGGCAGTTCCCCTTGCTGTTCTGTAGGTAAGCACCATGGTCTAGTAGTGGATGGGTTGGGGTGTAGGGTTTGACCATAGCCTGAAGGTAGGGAGGGACAGTTCCCTTTGCTGTTCACTAGGTAAGCACCATGGTCTTGTAGTGGATGGGTTGGGGTGTAGGGTTTGACCATAGCCTGAAGGTAGGGAGGGGCAGTTCCCCTTGCTGTTCTGTAGGTAAGCACCATGTTCTTGTAGTGGATGGGTTGGTGTATGGTTTGACCATAGCCTGAAGGTAGGGAGGGGCAGTTCCCCTTGCTGTTCTGTAGGTAAGCACCATGGTCTAGTAGTGGATGGGTTGGGGTGTAGGGTTTGACCATAGCCTGAAGGTAGGGAGGGGCAGTTCCCCTTGCTGTTCTGTAGGTAAGCACCATGGTCTTGTAGTGGATGGGTTGGTGTATGGTTTGACCATAGCCTGAAGGTAGGGAGGGGCAGTTCCCCTTGCTGTTCACTAGGTAAGCACCATGGTCTTGTAGTGGATGGGTTGGGGTGTAGGGTTTGACCATAGCCTGAAGGTAGGGAGGGACAGTTCCTCTTGCTGTTCATTAGGTAAGCACCATGGTCTTGTAGTGGATGGGTTGGGGTGTAGGGTTTGACCATAGCCTGAAGGTAGGGAGGGGCAGTTCCCCTTGCTGTTCACTAGGTAAGCACCATGGTCTTGTAGTGGATGGGTTGGGGTGTAGGGTTTGACCATAGCCTGAAGGTAGGGAGGGGCAGTTCCTCTTGCTGTTCATTAGGTAAGCACCATGGTCTTGTAGTGGATGGGTTGGGGTGTAGGGTTTGACCATAGCCTGAAGGTAGGGAGGGGCAGTTCCTCTTGCTGTTCACTAGGTAAGCACCATGGTCTTGTAGTGGATGGGTTGGGGTGTAGGGTTTGACCATAGCCTGAAGGTAGGGAGGGGCAGTTCCTCTTGCTGTTCACTAGGTAAGCACCATGGTCTTGTAGTGGATGGGTTGGGGTGTAGGGTTTGACCATAGCCTGAAGGTAGGGAGGGGCAGTTCCCCTTGCTGTTCACTAGGTAAGCACCATGGTCTTGTAGTGGATGGGTTGGGGTGTAGGGTTTGACCATAGCCTGAAGGTAGGGAGGGACAGTTCCTCTTGCTGTTCATTAGGTAAGCACCATGGTCTTGTAGTGGATGGGTTGGGGTGTAGGGTTTGACCATAGCCTGAAGGTAGGGAGGGGCAGTTCCCCTTGCTGTTCTGTAGGTAAGCACCATGGTCTAGTAGTGGATGGGTTGGTGTGTAGGGTTTGACCATAGCCTGAAGGTAGGGAGGGGCAGTTCCTCTTGCTGTTCACTAGGTAAGCACCATGGTCTAGTAGTGGATGGGTTGGGGTGTAGGGTTTGACCATAGCCTGAAGGTAGGGAGGGGCAGTTCCTCTTGCTGTTCATTAGGTAAGCACCATGTTCTTGTAGTGGATGGGTTGGGGTGTAGGGTTTGACCATAGCCTGAAGGTAGGGAGGGGCAGTTCCCCTTGCTGTTCTGTAGGTAAGCACCATGTTCTTGTAGTGGATGGGTTGGGGTGTAGGGTTTGACCATAGCCTGAAGGTAGGGAGGGGCAGTTCCTCTTGCTGTTCACTAGGTAAGCACCATGGTCTTGTAGTGGATGGGTTGGGGTGTAGGGTTTGACCATAGCCTGAAGGTAGGGAGGGGCAGTTCCCCTTGCTGTTCTGTAGGTAAGCACCATGGTCTAGTAGTGGATGGGTTGGGGTGTAGGGTTTGACCATAGCCTGAAGGTAGGGAGGGACAGTTCCCCTTGCTGTTCACTAGGTAAGCACCATGGTCTTGTAGTGGATGGGTTGGGGTGTAGGGTTTGACCATAGCCTGAAGGTAGGGAGGGGCAGTTCCCCTTGCTGTTCTGTAGGTAAGCACCATGTTCTTGTAGTGGATGGGTTGGTGTATGGTTTGACCATAGCCTGAAGGTAGGGAGGGGCAGTTCCCCTTGCTGTTCTGTAGGTAAGCACCATGGTCTAGTAGTGGATGGGTTGGGGTGTAGGGTTTGACCATAGCCTGAAGGTAGGGAGGGGCAGTTCCCCTTGCTGTTCTGTAGGTAAGCACCATGGTCTTGTAGTGGATGGGTTGGTGTATGGTTTGACCATAGCCTGAAGGTAGGGAGGGGCAGTTCCCCTTGCTGTTCACTAGGTAAGCACCATGGTCTTGTAGTGGATGGGTTGGGGTGTAGGGTTTGACCATAGCCTGAAGGTAGGGAGGGGCAGTTCCTCTTGCTGTTCACTAGGTAAGCACCATGGTCTTGTAGTGGATGGGTTGGGGTGTAGGGTTTGACCATAGCCTGAAGGTAGGGAGGGGCAGTTCCCCTTGCTGTTCACTAGGTAAGCACCATGGTCTTGTAGTGGATGGGTTGGGGTGTAGGGTTTGACCTTAGCCTGAAGGTAGGGAGGGACAGTTCCTCTTGCTGTTCATTAGGTAAGCACCATGGTCTTGTAGTGGATGGGTTGGGGTGTAGGGTTTGACCATAGCCTGAAGGTAGGGAGGGGCAGTTCCCCTTGCTGTTCACTAGGTAAGCACCATGGTCTTGTAGTGGATGGGTTGGGGTGTAGGGTTTGACCATAGCCTGAAGGTAGGGAGGGGCAGTTCCTCTTGCTGTTCATTAGGTAAGCACCATGGTCTTGTAGTGGATGGGTTGGGGTGTAGGGTTTGACCATAGCCTGAAGGTAGGGAGGGGCAGTTCCTCTTGCTGTTCACTAGGTAAGCACCATGGTCTTGTAGTGGATGGGTTGGGGTGTAGGGTTTGACCATAGCCTGAAGTTAGGGAGGGGCAGTTCCCCTTGCTGTTCATTAGGTAAGCACCATGGTCTTGTAGTGGATGGGTTGGGGTGTAGGGTTTGACCATAGCCTGAAGGTAGGGAGGGGCAGTTCCTCTTGCTGTTCACTAGGTAAGCACCATGGTCTTGTAGTGGATGGGTTGGGGTGTAGGGTTTGACCATAGCCTGAAGGTAGGGAGGGGCAGTTCCCCTTGCTGTTCATTAGGTAAGCACCATGGTCTTGTAGTGGATGGGTTGGGGTGTAGGGTTTGACCATAGCCTGAAGGTAGGGAGGGGCAGTTCCTCTTGCTGTTCACTAGGTAAGCACCATGGTCTTGTAGTGGATGGGTTGGGGTGTAGGGTTTGACCATAGCCTGAAGGTAGGGAGGGGCAGTTCCCCTTGCTGTTCACTAGGTAAGCACCATGGTCTTGTAGTGGATGGGTTGGGGTGTAGGGTTTGACCATAGCCTGAAGGTAGGGAGGGGCAGTTCCCCTTGCTGTTCTGTAGGTAAGCACCATGGTCTAGTAGTGGATGGGTTGGGGTGTAGGGTTTGACCATAGCCTGAAGGCAGGGAGGGGCAGTTCCCCTTGCTGTTCATTAGGTAAGCACCATGGTCTTGTAGTGGATGGGTTGGGGTGTAGGGTTTGACCATAGCCTGAAGGTAGGGAGGGACAGTTCCTCTTGCTGTTCATTAGGTAAGCACCATGGTCTTGTAGTGGATGGGTTGGGGTGTAGGGTTTGACCATAGCCTGAAGTTAGGGAGGGGCAGTTCCCCTTGCTGTTCATTAGGTAAGCACCATGGTCTTGTAGTGGATGGGTTGGGGTGTAGGGTTTGATCATAGCCTGAAGGTAGGGAGGGGCAGTTCCCCTTGCTGTTCATTAGGTAAGCACCATGGTCTTGTAGTGGATGGGTTGGGGTATAGGGTTTGACCATAGCCTGAAGGTAGGGAGGGACAATTCCTCTTGCTGTTCATTAGGTAAGCACCATGGTCTTGTAGTGGATGTGAGATTCGACAGAACGCCGGTGGAGTGTGTAGAGGAGCGGGGTGACATGAGGACTTTGAGCAGGCAGGCCTTCCCCGGGAGGGAGAGCAGCTCTGTCTTGTCGAGGTTGAGCTTGAGGTGGTGGGTCGACATCCAAGCTGGGATATCTGCCAGGCAAGCAGCGATGGGTGTCGCCCACCTGGCTGTCAGAAAGGGGGGGAGGAGAAAAGTAGTTGAGTGTCAACCTCATAGCAAAGACAGGAGAGACCATGTGAGGATATGACGGAGCTGAGTGGCTTAGCATATAGAGAGAAGAGGAGAGGGCCTGGAACCAAGCACCACATCCAGACAGTTATTTAGTCTACAGGCCTACTATTCAGCTTCAGCACCACACCCAGACTGCAAATAACTATCCCAAATACACACTGACCACTGAAGTGCAGTTGTTTGGGTGTGTCTAGAAGTTCCAACCGAGGTAAAAGTTGAAGCAAGTGTCACTGACCCCTACTGTCTGACTTGCACCCCACTGAGGTACATACAACCAGCCCAGGGTATCCCAGCTCTGACACTGACGCAGCCCATGTTTGCTTCCCCAATGGCACCCTATTCCCTATTTAGTGCACTACTTTTGACCAGGGCCCTATAGGCTCTGGTCAAATGTAGTGCACTATGTAAGGACTAGGGTGCCATTTGGGGACAACATCTTCATTATTAGGCTAGGCCTGTTACACTCTACCATCCCAGGGCTTTCCCAATATCCCATAATCTTACTCAGATAGCAGCATATCAATCAAGTTAATAACAAGGACATTATCGTAGGCTGTCGGCCTGGCAATTAATCCCCAATCCCTTTCATTAAGTTCCATCTTGCTCGTTTCATTATGTTATTCCAATAAATCCTTCATAATAAGTCTATTTGATCTTTTATTCCAAGTGGCCTAACTAATCGAGCATGTTGCATCTGTCTATGTCAGCTATCAGCTCACCATCTGGATGGTATGGGGGGGGGGCATGTTGCATCTGTCTATGTCAGCTATCAGCATGTTGGCTGGTGAGTTTCCCCACAAACTGGTAGTGAAAAGAAGGCTAGTGGTTAATCTTTGATAAAAAATAGACTGACTGCTGGAATCATTAACTCTCTCTGTGTGTCTCTCACGTGGCTAATATATCTTGAAAACATTAGACTACTGACTTGTAAATAATTGCAAAGAAGTGTAAAGATAACCTTGCATTGACCTATCCAACCATACATACAATCTTAGTTAACACTCCCTACGTCCTCGCATGTTCTGACGGGGGGCCTCATGGTTTTGTCTAGAAACGGTACTTTTCTTAGCAGGTTTAGGAGAACTTACGCAGCAGGTTAGGATAATTAACGTAGCAGATTGGGAGAATTAGGTTAAGGTTAGGGAAAGCGTTTACGGTTAGATAAAATTAAAGCAACTTTTGATGTCAATTAGACAAAAAGGTGTATTTATGCCACGTTCAAAACAACTGGGAACTCGGAAGAATACGAGGTCACATCATGACATCAGTGATCTTCAGGTCGGAGTTCAAGAGGCCCGAGTTCCCGAGTTGGATTACAGTTCAAAAAATATTTTCCCCTGTCGGAGCTCGTTTTTTTCCGAGTTCCCAGTTGTTTTGAACGCGCCATTAGACCTGACGCTGCTGAATACGTCATCCACCAGCGACAGACGCTTCTGTGCGACATTTGTTTACAGCACACGATGGCGTCGGTGGATTTGAGAGGTAGCGAAGTGTTTCTTTCATTAATTGAAAAGTAATGTATTGTGTGTCCGATTGAAAATCGAAGAAATAGTCATGAACACTAATGTATCTCTCTTACGATTTCTGAGAATTGTAATAAATAGCTTTCAGGAACATCATTTGCTTGACGGCACAAAGCTAGCTAGTTTAGCTGGCGCGTTAGCTTAGCAAGACAGTTAACGATCTGTTTACCAAACTAATCAGTTTGTTTTCAACAAAACAATTGTGCACGTTATACCTACACGTTTACCCCTATTCTTGTAATAAAACGTGTAACTCCATTCGTTACCTGCTGCTCCTTCTAGACAACAACCTCCTGGGGATATCGTGGGTTGATAGTGGCTGGGTGCCCATCCTCAACCCTGGCAATGTACTGGACTATTTCTCCGAGAGGAGTAATCCGTTCTACGACCGCACCTGTAACAACGAGGTGGTGAAGATGCAGCGGCTCACTCTGGAACATCTCAAGTAAAGGGTTTATTTTGTTATTGGCTTTGAATATGGCTGACACACTGGCTATTAGCCGGTTTCCAGTGTAAAAGGGAAGTCAGTTGTCCAACTGAATGTATTCAACTGTAATGTGTCGCATTTAACGAAACCCCTCTGAATCAGAGAGGTGCGGGGGAGCTGCCTTAAATCGACCTCCACGTCTTCTGTGCCATTGGGAACAGTGGGTTAACTGCCTTGCTCAGGGGAACAGTGGGTTAACTGCCTTGTTCAGGGGAACAGTGGGTTAACTGCCTTGTTCATGGGAACAGTGGGTTAACTGCCTTGCTCAGGGGCAGAACGACAGATTTTTACCATGTCAGCTCGGGGTGTCAATCCAGCAACTTTCCAGTTACTAGTCCAATGCTCTAATCAGTAGGCTACCAGGGATTGTTACTTTAAAATAGTGATTTATTAGGCCAACATATTACTCGTTACTAACACTGCCCCTGACACAGATTAAGCCGACTAGTCCCATTGATAGTGTCCATTGAAAATGCTTTTTTGGTCCAGGACTAGGATCCAGGACCTGTGTCAGCAAAACTGTCCGTCCATCCCATGGATCATTTTCTGTGAGTGTAATAATATAGTTACTAGCCTAACTGACATACATTTGTGTGTCTATTTCAGTCAGATGGTTGGAGTGGAGTACATTCTCCTTCATGCCCAGGAGCCCATCCTCTACATCATCAGGAAACAGCAGAGACAGTCTCCTACTCAGGGTGATCCACAGAGAACACACACCACAGACTTCCGACACACACACACCACAGACTTCCGACACACACACACCACAGACTTCCGACACACACACACTACAGACTTCTGACACACACACACCACAGACTTCCGACACACACACACCACAGACTTCTGACACACACACACCAGACTTCTGACACACACACACCACAGACTTCTGACACACACACACCACAGACTTCCGACACACACACACTACAGACTTCTGACACACACACACCACAGACTTCTGACACACACACATCACAGACTTCTGACACACACACACCACAGACTTCTGACACACACACACACCACAGACTTCTGACACACCACACACACACCAGACTTCCGACACCACAGAAAACATCTTAATCAATACCTCTTGGAAAGTTTACGTCATGTTCCCACGTCCTTTATTCCAGGCTCTAATTCTACATCCTCTACAGTTGAAGTCAGAAGTTTACATACACTTAGGTTGGAGTCATTAAAACTAGTTTACATACACTTAGGTTGGAGTCATTAAAACTCGTTTTTCAACCACTCCACAAATTTCTTGTTAAAAAGCTATAGGTTTTGGCAAGTCGGTTAGGACATCTACTGTGTGCATGACACAAGTAATTTTCCCACCAATTGTTTACAGAGATTATTTCACTTATAATTCACTGTATCACAATTCCAGTGGGTCAGACCTTAGAAAAAAAATTGTAGACCTCCACAAGTCTGGTTCATCCTCGGGAACAATTTCTAAATACCTGAAGGTACCACGTTCATCTGTACAAACAATAGTACGCAAGTATAAACACCATGGGACCACGCAGCCGTCATACCGCTCAGGAAGGAGATGCATTCTGTCTCCTAGAGATGAACGTACTTTGGTGTGAAAAGTGCAAATCAATCCCAGAACAACAGCAAAGGACCTTGTGAAGATGCTGGAGGAAACCGGTACAAAAGTGTCTATATCCACAGTAGAACAAGTCCTACATCAACATAACCTGAAAGGCCGCTCAGCAAGGAAGAAGCCACTGCTCCAAAACCGCCATAAAAAAGCCTGACTATTGTTTGCAACTGCACATGGGGACAAAGATCATACTTTTTGGAGAAATTTTCTCTGGTCTGAAATAAAAATAGAACTGTTTGCCCATAATGACCATCGTTATGTTTGGAGGAAAAAGGGGGAGGCTTGCAAGCCGAAGAACACCATCCCAACCGTGAAGCACGGGGTGGCAGCATCATGTTGTGGGGGTGCTTTGCTGCAGGAGGGACTGGTGCACTTCACAAAATAGATGGCATCATGAGGGGGGGAAATTATGTGGATATATTGAAGCAACATCTCAAGACATCAGTCAGGAAGTTAAAGCTTGGTTGCAAATGGGTCTTCCAAATGGACAATGGCCCCAAGCATATTTCCAAAGTTGTGGCAAAATGGCTTAAGGACAACAAAGTCAAGGTATTGGAGTGGCCAACACAAAATTTACCCAACTTATTGTGGGAAGATGGTGGAAGGCTACCCGAAACGTTTGACCCAAGATAAACAATTTAAAGTCAATGCTACCAAATACTAATTGATTGTATGTAAACTTCTGACCCACTGGGAATGTGATGAAAGAAATAAAAGCTGAAATAAATAATTCTCTCTACTATTACTCTGCCAGTTCATATTCTTAAAATAAAGTGGTGATCCTAACTGACCTAAGACAGGGACTTTTTTACTAGGATTAAATATCAGGAATTGTGAAAAATGGAGTTTAAATGTAATTGGCTAAGGTGTATGTAAACTTCCGACTTCAACTGTATATTGTGAGCTCATCTTCCCATGTCCTTTATTCCCGGCTCTAATTCTATATCCTGTACTCTATATTGTATGTTTGTTTCCCCAGTCATCCCTTTGTCTGACTACTACATTATAGCCGGAGTGGTGTATCAGGCTCCTGATCTGGGAACAGTTATTGGATCCAGAGTGGTAAGAGAGAGTTAACCCCCTGGCCATGTCATTACTATGCTATAGTGTTATGACTATGTTGTTATAACTGTCATTACTATGTTATTATTTTGGGTTTTTAGAAAAGAGTGGAATTATCTTGGTTTATGTCGTGGTCAATTCCATTTAAATTCCAGTCAATTCAGAAAGTAAATCAAATTTTTAAAAAAGTATTGGAAGAGAATTGGAATTGCAGTATACTTCCTGAATTGACCTGAATTGGAATTGATCTCAATCCTGGTTGACATATGAGCTGATGGGGTTCGGTCGTCATGTGTATTGACTGCTGTTATTCTCCCCACAGCTGTCTGCTGTCCACGGTGTCCAGTCTGCCTTCGATGAGGCCATGTCGTACTGTCGCTATCACCCATCTAAAGGATACTGGTGGCACTTCAAAGACCAGGAGGAGAGAGGTATGTTTGCCAGTGTTGGTGTCAATTCTAGTCAATTCAGAAAGTACACTGAAATTCAAATTATTTTCAATTAGGAAAATGTGGAATGGGGATTTGGTGAACTCTAACCCTTGGTTGTGGTTGTATTACAGTGTTTTTGCTGTTGTTTTACAGGGGAGTTTATTGGTCCATTGGTATTCATTCCGAACAATAAATCAGTATTTTTAATGTGTGATGCCTATCAAAAGCATGTTTCACTAAACATGGCCTAAGGCAGGAAGGAAGTAAATCATGGCTTTCCCGTGACCTTTATAGCACATGTATCTAATGTATTTCAACCATTCATAATAAATAATAATAAATAATTAACTATAGCTGTATATTTACTATTCTATCCTACGTATACTAAATATTCGATCCACAAAATGTCTATACACCCGTATGTATATATTTATACTATATACACCCGTCACATGTATATATTGTATATATTTATTGTATACATGTATATATTTATACTCTATACACCCGTCACATGTATATATTTATACTCTATACACCCGTCACATGTATATATTTCTACTCTATACACCCGTCACATGTATATATTTATACTCTATACACCCGTATATATTTATACTCTATACACCTGTCACATGTATATATTTCTACTCTATACACCCGTATATATTAATACTCTATACACCTGTCACATGTATATATTTATACTCTATACACCCGTATATATTTATACTCTATACACCTGTCACATGTATATATTTATACTCTATACACCCGTATATATTTATACTCTATACACCCGTCACATGTATATATTTATACTCTATACACCCGTCACATGTATATATTTATACTCTATACACCCGTATATATTAATACTCTATACACCCGTCACATGTATATATTTATACTCTATACACCCGTATATATTTATACTCTATACACCCGTCACATGTATATATTTATACTCTATACACCCGTATATATTAATACTCTATACACCCGTCACATGTATATATTTATACTCTATACACCCGTATATATTTATACTCTATACACCTGTCACATGTATATATTTATACTCTATACACCCGTATATATTTATACTCTATACACCCGTATATATTTATACTCTATACACCCGTATATATTAATACTCTATACACCCGTCACATGTATATATTTATACTCTATACACCCGTATATATTAATACTCTATACACCCGTCACATGTATATATTTATACTCTATACACCCGTATATATTTATACTCTATACACCCGTCACATGTATATATTTATACTCTATACACCCGTATATATTAATACTCTATACACCCGTCACATGTATATATTTATACTCTATACACCCGTATATATTTATACTCTATACACCTGTCACATGTATATATTTATACTCTATACACCCGTATATATTTATACTCTATACACCCGTATATATTTATACTCTATACACCCGTCACATGTATATATTTATACTCTATACACCCGTATATATGTATACTCTATACACCCGTATATATTAATACTCTATACACCCGTCACATGTATATATTTATACTCTATACACCCGTATATATTAATACTCTATACACCCGTCACATGTATATATTTATACTCTATACACCCGTATATATTAATACTCTATACACCTGTCACATGTATATATTTATACTCTATACACCCGTCACATGTATATATTTATACTCTATACACCCGTATATATTTATACTCTATACACCCGTATATATTAATACTCTATACACCTGTCACATGTATATATTTATACTCTATACACCCGTATATATTAATACTCTATACACCCGTCACATGTATATATTTATACTCTATACACCCGTATATATGTATACTCTATACACCCGTCACATGTATATATTTATACTCTATACACCCGTATATATTAATACTCTATACACCCGTCACATGTATATATTTATACTCTATACACCCGTATATATTAATACTCTATACACCTGTCACATGTATATATTTATACTCTATACACCCGTCACATGTATATATTTATACTCTATACACCCGTATATATTAATACTCTATACACCCGTCACATGTATATATTTATACTCTATACACCCGTTACCCGTATATATTTATACTCTATACACCCGTATATATTTATACTCTATACACCCGTATATATTTATACTCTATACACCCGTTACCCGTATATATTTATACTCTATACACCCGTATATATTTATACTCTATACACCCGTCACATGTATATATTTATACTCTATACACCCGTCACATGTATATATTTATACTCTATACACCCGTATATATTAATACTCTATACACCCGTCACATGTATATATTTATACTCTATACACCCGTATATATTTATACTCTATACACCTGTCACATGTATATATTTATACTCTATACACCCGTATATATTTATACTCTATACACCCGTATATATTTAAACTCTATACACCCGTCACATGTATATATTTATACTCTATACACCCGTATATATGTATACTCTATACACCCGTATATATTAATACTCTATACACCCGTCACATGTATATATTTATACTCTATACACCCGTATATATTAATACTCTATACACCCGTCACATGTATATATTTATACTCTATACACCCGTATATATTAATACTCTATACACCCGTCACATGTATATATTTATACTCTATACACCCGTATATATTTATACTCTATACACCTGTCACATGTATATATTTATACTCTATACACCCGTATATATTTATACTCTATACACCCGTATATATTTATACTCTATACACCCGTATATATTAATACTCTATACACCTGTCACATGTATATATTTATACTCTATACACCCGTATATATTTATACTCTATACACCCGTATATATTTATACTCTATACACCCGTATATATTTATACTCTATACACCTGTCACATGTATATATTTATACTCTATACACCCGTATATATTAATACTCTATACACCTGTCACATGTATATATTTATACTCTATACACCCGTCACATGTATATATTTATACTCTATACACCCGTATATATTTATACTCTATACACCCGTATATATTAATACTCTATACACCTGTCACATGTATATATTTATACTCTATACACCCGTATATATTAATACTCTATACACCCGTCACATGTATATATTTATACTCTATACACCCGTATCTTTGTATACTCTATACACCCGTCACATGTATATATTTATACTCTATACACCCGTATATATTAATACTCTATACACCCGTCACATGTATATATTTATACTCTATACACCCGTATATATTAATACTCTATACACCTGTCACATGTATATATTTATACTCTATACACCCGTCACATGTATATATTTATACTCTATACACCCGTATATATTAATACTCTATACACCCGTCACATGTATATATTTATACTCTATACACCCGTTACCCGTATATATTTATACTCTATACACCCGTATATATTTATACTCTATACACCCGTATATATTTATACTCTATACACCCGTATATATTTATACTCTATACACCCGTATATATTTATACTCTATACACCCGTTACCCGTATATATTTATACTCTATACACCCGTATATATTTATACTCTATACACCCGTATATATTTATACTCTATACACCCGTCACATGTATATATTTATACTCTATACACCCGTCACATGTATATATTTATACTCTATACACCCGTTACCCGTATATATTTATACTCCGGACTCCGACATTGTTCGTTCTAATATTTATATATTTCTTAATTTCATTCTTTTACTTTTAGATGTGTGAATTGTTTGATACTACTGCACTGTTGGAGCTAGGAACACAAGCATTTCACTACACCAGCAATAACATCTGCTAAATATGTGTATGGACCAATAACATCTGCTAAATATGTGCATGTGACCAATAACATCTGCTAAATATGTGCATGTGACCAATAACATCTGTTAAATATGTGTATGGACCAATAACATCTGATAAATATGTGCATGTGACCAATAACATCTGTTAAATATGTGTATGGACCAATAACATCTGATAAATATGTTTATGGACCAATAACATCTGATAAATATGTGCATGTGACCAATAACATCTGCTAAATATGTGTATGGACCAATAACATCTGTTAAATATGTGTATTGACCAATAACATCTGTTAAATATGTGTATGGACCAATAACATCTGTTAAATATGTGTATGGACCAATAACATCTGTTAAATATGTGTATGGACCAATAACATCTGTTAAATATGTGCATGTGACCAATAACATTTTTTTTAAATTGGATGTCTATAGATGCCAAAGCCAAGCCGAAGTCGAAGAAGAAAGAGGAACCCAGTTCCCTGTTCCAGAGGCAACGTGTTGACACACTTCTACTCGATTTGAGGTCCAAGTTTCCTCCCACGTTTTATCAGGTAAGAGACGCCACCAATCAGTCAGAATTATGGATCGTGTTGCTAATATCTCAGCCAATATACGCCACCAATCAGTTAGTCAGAATTATGGATCGTGTTGCTAATATCTCAGCCATACTCCGATTCATTCAGTTGTAACAGTGTATTATTGAGGTTCACATTTGCTCATCTATATTCTGTGTGTAATTTATTTTTATTTTATTTTTTATTTCGCAACAATTTTAGCCTAAGCCTGGTGAGAAGCCCATCCCAGGTAAGAGTGTACAGCTAATATGACAGAACCATTTGCTATTCTTTTACGATGGGATTTAGACATTTAACAACAACTCAAATGTTGATGAACATTACTGTTGGAAAAGGTTCGGTCATGTTTCCCGAATCTGGACATGTCGGAGTCTTGTTTTGCCACCTTGTGTCTAATCTACTGTATGGGTTCTGTTGTAGTGGAGGTGAAGAAGGAGACTGAACCCCCTGTAGAGCTGGTGAAACAGGAAGAGAGAGAGAGAGAGCCAGCCACCAAGACCTCTGCTCCAGCTCCCCCCAGCAGCAAACCACCTCCAGAGAAACGTGCCAGGCTACAGTGATGACCGATGGCCACTCCTGTATATATTTCTGATTATGTCCATCCTTAAAAGAAAATAATAAGAAAAATGAAAAAAAAAAAACTCACATTGCTCTTGCCAGTATCACCTTTTGTTAATTCTAGCTTATATGTGAGCCTCTTGGCCTTCGTCATGATGTCCATTCTCACTTTGGCAAGGCACACTGAAAGTACATATGGGACAGGTACAACCCTATCTGACTGAACATGGCTAAGGAAGTGGTTTGTGTCTGATGGAAGGTGTGTGGAAATGGACCGACATCCCAGTTTCAAGACCAAACAGACCATAACAACCCATCATCCTGTTTCTGAAGGGCTTGGAATGGCATTAGGCAAATGAATAGTCACAAATGGCACCCTATTCCCTACATAGTTCACTACTTTTGACCAGGGCCCTAATAGGCCCTAGTAGTGCACTATATAGGGAATAGGGTGCCATTTGGGATGCTGGCATGAGCAGACATTATGAGTTGTCTGTCCCAGTACCAGACCTCGTGGGACATTCCATCCATGTTCTAGAACTGTCTAGTTACTGACAACATGTACATCTTACTATCGCCCCAAGATTTCTCTCTGTGATGACGCTAGAGGTGAGAGGTTAAGGACCCGAGTGGATTTGCAGTTTTTTTGAGGGTAACATGGAAACTGAGATCACCGGTAAATCTCTATGCACTGTTGACATCAGCAGTATCTTACTCAGTCGTGACTGTGGGGAGACTTGTTTTTTTTTTGGCGTTGTCTCTGAATCATAAATACACATCCACACAATTTATTTTTTCAATATGTAATTGGTTTTTTTCCACGTCAAGTGATCCTGAATCCATTGTCTGTTTTCATTGAAAAAAAAAAATGTTTCATGCTTTTCTGAATATAATAATTTTCAAAAATTCTGCAGTGACTTGAGTTTGTCATTATTCATCAAAACATGTATTTTTTAATGTGATTAAATGTATGTAATCTAATGTAGCCAGGTGTGGTCAATATAGATAGTCCGCTTTGGACATCAGCTATGGGATCCTCCTGAGATATTGAAGAGCCTTGCAGTTGGACCAATCTCATTTGATGAGATTCAATGAGATTTTAGTGTCTAGATGATTTAACTTGATGATCAATTAATATATTTGACTAGTAACTTGAAAAATCTGTCATGATTGAAAATACAGCAGTGGAAGTTATGCCACAACACTCAGGGCTCCAGAGTGGCACAGTGGTCTAAGGCACTGCAACTCAGTGCTAGAGGTGTCACCACAGACCCTGGTTTGATTCCAGGCTGTATTACAACCGTACAGTGATTGGGAGTCCCATATGGTGATGCACAATTGGCCAGCGTTGTCTGGGTTAGGGTTTGGCCTGGGTAGGACTTCATTGTAAATAAGAATTTGTTCTTAACTGATTTTCCTGGTTAAATAAAAATATGGCACACCGAGATTTTCTGAAAATCAGTACAGTACCAAAAGGGGGCGCTATTTAGCTAGTGTAATATTGTGTGACCGTTTTCAAACTACCCTCACAGAGTTGTCTTCGCTACACTCTTTTTCCATTGCCCGTTTGTTTATGTAAAGAAGGGTTAGTGCTATCTGGAATCCTTGGGAAGTCATTATCCTAAACTAACCTTAACCATAACTCTTAGCCTGAACCTTTTTAAAATGTCAACTTCAATGGGCAGGGACCATAGCGTAAGGACATCCGAATGATACCAGATAGCACGGACCGAAGAAGAAGAAGAAGCAGCTCGCAGGGCGTGGTGGGATAGGAAGACTTTCTCAGTGGAGGACCGAGTACAGTGCCCCAGCTGGCTAGTTGCAGAGAAGATGGCTGCAGTGTGGATTTTCAGGCCAGTGTCTGAAAACACTGCACTGTTGGTAATGTTTCACGACGGCTAGCATTCGTGTCGCCCCTTTTATTTAGTCGTTTTTTTTTCTCCCAAGGAAATCGAAGGGGATAAAACATGGGATCTCAAACTCTACAGATCCTCAGGCAAGGGGTCTGGGCTTCAATCACAGGCGGATGGTACTATGATCCCCATCAAAATACATTTGTCAATGCTCTACACCTCTACCTCTGGCTATTCCTACTATGTTTCCCCTTCACGCTTTACATGGTAAGTGTGTGTGTGTATTAACATGATATCCAATCTCAGCAAAGCAAGTCTGGGTTTACCGTTAGAGGATCTTCCCTGGCTGTAATGTCATGCTAGCCAAACCGCTAATGCTAACAGCTATACCGTTGGCTAGTAAGGTTAGCCAACTAGCCAAACCGCTAATGCTAACAGCTATACCGTTGGCTAGTAAGGTTAGCCAACTAGCCAAACCGCGGATGCTAATGCTAACAGCTATACCGTTGGCTAGTAAGGTTAGCCAATTAGCCAAACCGCTAATGCTAACAGCTATACCGTTGGCTAGTAAGGTTAGCCAACTAGCCAAACCGCGGATGCTAATGCTAACAGCTAACCGTTGGCTAGTAAGGTTAGCCAACTAGCCAAACCGCGGATGCTAATGCTAACAGCTAACCGTTGGCTAGTAAGGTTAGCCAACTTGCTATTTAGCTATCTAGTTAACGTTACCTAGATAACTAGCTAGGTTGCTAGGTATTCTTTGTTTGAGATCTAACTGTTTCCCTCGAATACAACAAAATAATTACCAGCGGACGTAACTGTTCGCTCCTTGTTTTCAGGTTCACCGCTATGTTTTGTTGTCAGGTGTGACATTTTATTCCGCCATCTGTCATTGTTAGCTGACCACATTTTACATTGTCCATAAAAAAAAAAAAATCAGATTGAGGGAAATACTTTAAGCTCGACCAGGTTTGACTAACCAAACCCCCGGGCAACAAGTCGTGGCTAATACGTCTGTTGTACATAAACAACAAAGATAGCTAATTAATAGAAAACAGATATTATGTTTGCAACCTTCGCACCCCCACCGCCCCAAGCCACATTGACAGCGATCTATCTCAGTCTATTATTAGCTAACAATGTATGTCTTGTCTCTCGTATACTGGTGGCAAGATCTACCAGATATTCAAGCTGACCCATCTTGTCAGCAAGCCAGCACAAAAAACAGACTTCTAGGAAATGTTGTCATGAAACAAAACAACAACGATATTTTGGAATGGTTGGAGAGTAGGATAGATTACAAACTGCTGCACAGTCAAATATTCCTGCCCCACAAACATCACGTTACTGTAAACACTACCTGCAAAACCAAATGTAAATGAGTGATCTTTAAAACAGCATTTTATATGTGCCTCACTTTCAATATTGAGGGGCTATAGTTACAGCTGTTTCCAATTGAAAAGTCCAGTTTGCTTGGTGTTGTGTAATTAGGCCAGATCTGTGATTGATTAGCAATGGTTTTGCTTTGACTCAAGTCAGGATATGTATTCCAAGTTCTTTGATTTAACTCAGGATATTTTTTAAATTTTATTTGACCTATTTAACTAGGCAAGTCAGTGAAGAACAAATTATTATTTACAATGACGGCCTAGGAACAGCGGGTTAACTGCCTTGTTCAGGGGCAGAGGGACAGATTTGTACCGTGTCAGCTCGGGGATTCAATCTAGGGACTTTTGGGTTACTGGCCCAATGCTCTAACCACTAGGCTGCCTGCTATCTGTATACCAAGTGCTTTGATTTAAGTCAGAATGTGTGACAGGGAGGGTATAAATAGTGTGATTTTTCTGAATGCTCTGAGAGAGAGAGACTGAGCATCACTGGTGTTACCCATAGGCTAATAAATACATTTACTGACTGAACATGGGTGGCAGGTAGCCTGGTGGTTAGAGCGTTGGGCCAGTAACCGAAAGGTTGCTAGATTGAATCCCTGAGCTGACAAGGTCAAAATCTGTCGTTCTGCCCCCTGAACACGTCAGTTAACCCACTGTTCCCTGGTAGGCTGTCATTGAAAATAAGAATTTGTTCTTAGACTGACTTGCCTAGTTAAATACAACAATCTGTAATGGGAATATAGCGGAGGTTGTTCACTATACTGACGTGATGACTCCATTTACCACTATGATGACTAATCACTTTTCACTAGACCTGGAAACCTGCTAGCTCTCTGAGCTAACACAGTCTTGCAGACAACCCGGGTTCGATGGCTGGTCAGTTAACAAAACGCTGACTCTCATTTACTGGAGGGGGGAAAGACTATGTAAATAGCACTTGTCTTTTAGGGGGGAGGGGGTTCTAAGTTGTATTTGTGTTCTACTATTGAAAGAAAGCAAACATCAGTCCTTGGATGGACAATCAAGTTTTATTGTAGTTGTAGTTGAACGCGCTACTTTTAAATTGCTCTGTATGTAGAGTGTCTGCTAAAATTACTCAAATATAAATGTCAAATGTGTGTCTTCCAGGCACTCCCGCCCACCATGGTGATAGTAGGGATCTACTGTGGTGTGATAGCTGGTATGTTCCTTCTGCTGAAGACTGTGAACTACCGGCTGCATCATGCCCTGGACGAGGGAGAGGTGGTGGAGCACCGGGCCAAGGAGAAAGAGAGCAACAGAACCAGCAGCGAGGGGGCCAACGAGGGAGACGCCACACGTCAGGAGGACAGTAATGGACCAGGGTCAGTTAAGGCGTCGTCATGCAACCCAGCCGAAAAACATCCAAATGAATGACAGGATTTCTTGAGTTATCTTAGATGAATTCTGACTATTTTGGGGACTGGCTTCGGCATCTTAACATGGACGAACAGTGCTGCTTTGCTTTCCCCCCCCCCTCGTTTTTCAAGCAAAGGTATTGTTAGGGAGTATCGTTGGGTAGCCGAGACCGGCTAGGCGTCAGCCGAACTGAAGCATGCTTGATGCCTTCAGTGAGCTCTCCGGTTCAGGGTTGATGTTGAACTGAAGCATGCTTGATGCCTTCAGTGAGCTCTCCGGTTCAGGGTTGATGTTGAACTGAAGCATGCTTGATGCCTTCAGTGAGCTCTCCGGTTCAGGGTTGATGTCGAACTGAAGCATGCTTGATGCCTTCAGTGAGCTCTCCGGTTCAGGGTTGATGTCGAACTGAAGCATGCTCGATGCCTTTAGTGAGCTCTCCGGTTCAGGGTTGATGTCGAACTGAAGCATGCTCGATGCCTTTAGTGAGCTCTCCGGTTCAGGGTTGATGTCGAACTGAAGCATGCTCGATGCCTTCAGTGAGCTCTCCGGTTCAGGGTTGATGTCGAACTGAAGCATGCTTGATGCCTTCAGTGAGCTCTCCGGTTCAGGGTTGATGTCGAACTGAAGCATGCTTGATGCCTTTAGTGAGCTCTCCGGTTCAGGGTTGATGTCGAACTGAAGCATGCTTGATGCCTTTAGTGAGCTCTCCGGTTCAGGGTTGATGTCGAACTGAAGCATGCTTGATGCCTTTAGTGAGCTCTCCGGTTCAGGGTTGATGTCGAACTGAAGCATGCTTGATGCCTTCAGTGAGCTCTCCGGATCAGGGTTGATGTTGGGTAGATATTGTTACTCTAACTTTTCACTATCATAAACATACTTTTTTTTAGATGGCTGAAGCAAGGACACACATTGTTTTCAGAAAAGTGTTTTTTTTTATCACTAAATGGAAAGCATACCCCATCTATTATCTTCTAGGGGCTGTGGTTTATTGGATACTTGGGCACCTGACCTGACCCTAACATCAGAGATGAATCATGGATTTAATTTTCTCTGGTGGTGTGAAGTAAGCTAGGTGTTTGTGGGCCAGGGTCAAAGGGTCAAATCTGTTGTTGTGGAGACGGGGACTGAGCATGTTTCACATGTATGTTTGCTGTGCCGATCAATTCAGCTAGCAAGCTACCTCTTCACCTCAAGGCCACAAGACCAGTGAGGAAAGAGACTGATTTTGGCAGTCAAACATATTTTTGTCAGTGGAAATAGTTCACATTTTTAGAAACAACGAAACCTAATGTGTGAGGTCGCGACTTGTTAACTTACTGCCCAAACCCCTGTAGAGTGAATCATTCTCACATTCCTGAAGGAGACCAAAGCAGAGCAGCTTGGAGTGGACTGGGGAGCAGGATGCTAAGAAAAATAAGGGAGAAATGAGAGCCCTCCTCCACAGCAGTAGCTGAGTCAGTGTGTTGTTACCCTCCTCCACAGCAGTAGCTGAGTCTGTGTGTTACCCTCCTCCACAGCAGTAGCTGAGTCTGTGTTACCCTCCTCCACAGCAGTAGCTGAGTCAGTGTGTTACCCTCTACCACAGCAGTAGCTGAGTCAGTGTGTTGTTACCCTCCTCCACAGCAGTAGCTGAGTCAGTGTGTTACCCTCTACCACAGCAGTAGCTGAGTCAGTGTGTTGTTACCCTCCTCCACAGCAGTAGCTGAGTCAGTGTGTTGTTACCCTCCTCCACAGCAGTAGCTGAGTCTGTGTGTTACCCTCCTCCACAGCAGTAGCTGAGTCAGTGTGTTACCCTCCTCCACAGCAGTAGCTGAGTCAGTGTGTTACCCTCCTCCACAGCAGTAGCTGAGTCTGTGTGTTACCCTCCACAGCAGTAGCTGAGTCAGTGTGTTACCCTCCTCCACAGCAGTAGCTGAGTCAGTGTGTTGTTACCCTCCTCCACAGCAGTAGCTGAGTCTGTGTGTTACCCTCCTCCACAGCAGTAGCTGAGTCTGTGTGTTACCCTCCTCCACAGCAGTAGCTGAGTCTGTGTGTTACCCTCCTCCACAGCAGTAGCTGAGTCTGTGTGTTACCCTCCTCAACAGCAGTAGCTGAGTCAGTGTGTTACCCTCCTCCACAGCAGTAGCTGAGTCAGTGTGTTACTCTCCTCCACAGCAGTAGCTGAGTCGGTGTGTTGTTACCCTCCTCCACAGCAGTAGCTGAGTCAGTGTGTTGTTACCCTCCTCCACAGCAGTAGCTGAGTCTGTGTGTTGTTACCCTCCTCCACAGCAGTAGCTGAGTCAGTGTGTTGTTACCCTCCTCCACAGCAGTAGCTGAGTCTGTGTGTTACCCTCCTCCACAGCAGTAGCCTGCTATTTGCTAAAATAGTCAGAGCTCCAAGTGTCCCAACTGACAGCTTTGGCGCCTGGAACTGATCATTTGAATCTACAGTATGCTTAAGCTATTACTGTCATGGGCAGTGATTGGGGACATATCCCTGTGTAGGGTGCCGTCTTTCAGATGGGATGTTAAACGGGTGTCCTGACTCTCTGTGATGGGACTGAACACGCACCCCTGGGGAGCTCCAGTGTTGAGGATCAACGTGGCACATGTGTTGCTACCTACCCTCACCACCTGGGGGGCGGCCCGTCAGGAAGTCCAGGATCAATTTGCAGAAGGAGGTGTTTAGTCCCAGGGTCCTTAGTGCCGTCAAAGCTCATCACTAAGCTATGGTGTTGAACGCTGAACTGTAGTCAATGAATAACATTCTCATGTCGGTGTTTCCTTTTGTCCAGGTAGGAAAGGGCAGTGTGGAGTGCAATAGAGATTGCTTCATCTGTGGATCTGTTTGGGTGGTATGCAAATTGGAGTGGGTCTCGGGTTTCTGGGATAATTGTGCTGATGTGAGCCATTACCAGCCGTTCAAAGCACTTCATGGCTACAGACGTGAGTGCTACAGGTCTGTAGTCTTGTAGGCAGGTTGCCTTTGTGTTCTTGGGCACAGGGACTATGGTGGTCTGCTTGAAACATGTTGGTATTACAGACTCAATCAGGGACATGTTGAAAATGTCAGTGAAGACACCTGCCAGTTGGTCAGCACATGCCCGGAGCACACGTCCTGGTAATCCGTCTGGCCCCGCAGCCTTGTGTATGTTGACCTGTTTAAAGGTCTTACTCACGTCGGCTACGGAGAGCGTGATCACACAGTCGTCCGGAACAGCTGATGCTCTCATTCATGCCTCAGTGTTGCTTGCCTCGCAGCGAGCATAGAAGGGATTTAGCTTGTCTGGTAGGCTCGTGTCACTGGGCAGCTCGCGGCTGTGCTTCCATTTGTAGTCTAATGGTTTGCAAGCCCTGCCACATCCAATGTGCCACATCCGAAGAGCGTCGGAGCCGGTGTAGAATGATTCAATCTTAGCCCTGTATTGGTACTTTGCCTGTTTGATGGTTCGTTGGAGGGCAGAGCAGGATTTCTCATAAGCTTCCGGGTTAGAGTCCCGCACCTTGAAAGAGGCAGCTCTACCCTTTAGCTCAGTGTGAATGTTGCCCGTAACCCAGTAGCCTATTTCTCTCATGTTCATTTGGTTTTCGAAAAACAACTTTCTTTCTTTGTCCAGTAGCCAAACTTCAATCCAAGTCATATTAGCAACCCGTGATAGTTGTTGCATCTTTCGATCTCCCTTCTTTCTTGTCACGTGGAAACCGCTCGCATGTGCGGTGCTCTTTCGGGCACAGTGTCTTACCACTAATTTACATTACGGGAACAAACATTTTTAGCGTGTTTCTAAATAGAACTAAATAATAGTTTTTAAACATTCTGATCTGTTGCGTTTAGCAGGTTATTTTGTTGGTGTAGGCTAGGCGTGCTTACTGGTTGGATGAATTTGGGATTTATCTTCCCACAACTGTTTGCTTTTAGAGTTTGTTTGGAATAGGCTATTTCTTTACTAAGGGGGGGGATAGTGGATTTGACACTTTCTTTCTGGACAAGCTGACCAGTAGAATAGGTCAACGTTTCTACTATGGGGGGGGATAGTAGGTTGACACAGAATAGTGATGTTGCTGTTTGTTACTCGTCTTGTTGGCCGAGGGAAAGTAAGTGTTGTACACTTATGCTTAACATCTTCAAAGTGCACATCAGAATTCGGTAAGAAGGACCTCGCTCTGTTGCATCCTGCAGATGTTCATGTCCTGTTAAGATGAATGACCATCTCATTCTGAGCAGCCCAACCAGGTTACACACCCAATGCATATGAGTCAGGTCAATGTGTCAAATATCCAGTTAGTTAAAATGCTTCTGGTCAAATGTCCATTACCACGTTTTCCTAATGGGAGTGTGTGTGTGTGTGTGCGCGCAGGGACCCTGGTGGGGGTCTAGAGATGGCAGACTTCATTCGAGACGAGACTCCACCAGTAGACTGCAGCTCCAGAAACTCTTATACAGGGATGGACTCCGGTCACCAGGTGAGACAGAATGTTGGGATGGACTCCGGTCACCAGGTGAGCCAGAATGTTGGGATGGAATCCTGCCACCAGGTGAGACAGAATGTTGGGATGGACTCCTGCCACCAGGTGAGACAGAATGTTGGGATGGACTCCTGCCACCAGGCGAGACAGTCTAATGCTTCTCTCTCCTGTGTAATTTGTATTTTGGGGGGATTGATTTGATACTGGAAGCAGTAGTCTGCTCTAGCCGGAGACATTACGTGTATAAAAAATGACAGAGGATAAAATATACTACATATGCCACAGGGTTATTTCCATCGTAGTCCTCTAAGATGTTCTATTCTTCAACATTTTTAAGTTTTGACGTCCTGAAAAGATCTAGGAAGGTATTGTTTTATGTCTCTTGTTATGACTTGATAAGTAGCTCTCCTCCCACCTTTCAGATTGCGTCCGCCAACGGTCACGGAGGAACCACGACAGCCAAAGGTAACAGCCACCGGCGCTCTCATTCCTCAGCCTTCGACACCTGATTGGGTCCCAACGACTGTGAGGCGACAGTTTGTTGTGCGATGCGTTTACCTGATATTCTGAGAAGAGCCGTTGAAAGACGTCTAAACTACTCTCGGCCTTCTCCCTCAACTTCAGCTGGGCTTTTCTGCAAGTCATGACTGGCATGTGTACGACAAAATAGGGTGAAAGACGAGAGTTGTAGTCGTATGGCGTTGTCCTCTGTAGTCGTATGGCTTTGTCCTCTGTAGTTGTATGGCGTTGTCCTCTGTAGTTGTATGGCTTTGTCCCCTGTAGTTGTATGGCGTTGTCCTCTGTAGTTGTATGGCTTTGTCCTCTGTAGTTGTATGGCGTTGTCCTCTGTAGTTGTATGGCTTTGTCCTCTGTAGTTGTATGGCTTTGTCCTCTGTAGTTGTATGGCTTTGTCCTCTGTAGTTGTATGGCTTTGTACTCTGTAGTTGTATGGCTTTGTCCCCTGTAGTTGTATGGCTTTGTCCTCTGTAGTTGTATGGCTTTGTCCTCTGTAGTTGTATGGCGTTGTCCTCTGTAGTTGTATGGCGTTGTCCTCTGTAGTTGTATGGCGTTGTCCTCTGTAGTTGTTTGGCGTTGTCCTCTGTAGTTGTATGGCGTTGTCCTCTGTAGTTGTATGGAGTTGTCCCCTGTAGTTGTATGGCTTTGTCCCCTGTAGTTGTATGGCTTTGTCCTCTGTAGTTGTATGGCTTTGTCCTCTGTAGTTGTATGGCTTTGTCCTCTGTAGTTGTATGGCTTTGTCCTCTGTAGTTGTATGGCTTTGTCCTCTGTAGTTGTATGGCTTTGTCCTCTGTAGTTGTATGGCTTTGTCCCCTGTAGTTGTATGGCTTTGTCCTCTGTAGTTGTATGGCTTTGTCCTCTGTAGTTGTATGGCTTTGTACTCTGTAGTTGTATGGCTTTGTCCTCTGTAGTTGTATGGCTTTGTCCTCTGTAGTTGTATGGCTTTGTCCTCTGTAGTTGTATGGCGTTGTCCTCTGTAGTTGTATGGCGTTGTCCCTCCCCTAGTCGTATGGCTTGATCCCTCCCCTAGTCGTATGGCTTCGTCCCTCCCCTAGTCGTATGGCTTCGTCCCTCCCCTAGTCGTATGGCTTCGTCCCTCCCCTAGTCGTATGGCTTTGTCCCTCCCCTAGTCGTTTGGCTTCGTCCCTCCCCTAGTCGTATGGCTTCGTCCCTCCCCTAGTCGTATGGCTTCGTCCCTCCCCTAGTCGTATGGCTTCGTCCCTCCCCTAGTCGTATGGCTTCGTCCCTCCCCTAGTCGTATGGCTTCGTCCCTCCCCTAGTCGTATGGCTTCGTCCCTCCCCTAGTCGTATGGCTTCGTCCCTCCCCTAGTCGTATGGCTTCGTCCCTCCCCTAGTCGTATGGCTTCGTCCCTCCCCTAGTCGTATGGCTTCGTCCCTCCCCTAGTCGTATGGCTTCGTCCCTCCCCTAGTCGTATGGCTTCGTCCCTCCCCTAGTCGTATGGCTTCGTCCCTCCCCTAGTCGTATGGCTTCGTCCCTCCCCTAGTCGTATGGCTTCGTCCCTCCCCTAGTCGTATGGCTTCGTCCCTCCCCTAGTCGTATGGCTGGCTTCGTCCCTCCCCTAGTCGTATGGCTGGCTTCGTCCCTCCCCTAGTCGTATGGCTGGCGTTGTGTCCCTCCCCTAGTCGTATGGCTGGCGTTGTGTCCCCCCCTAGTCGTATGGCTGGCGTTGTGTCCCTCCCCTAGTCGTATGGCTGGCGTTGTGTCCCTCCCCTAGTCGTATGGCTGGCGTTGTCCCCCCCTAGTCGTATGGCTGGCGTTGTGTCCCCCCCTAGTCGTATGGCTGGCGTTGTGTCCCCCCCTAGTTGTATGGCTGGCGTTGTGTCCCTCCCCTAGTCGTATGGCTGGCGTTGTCCCTCCCCTAGTCGTATGGCTGGCGTTGTCCCTCCCCTAGTCGTATGGCTGGCGTTGTCCCCCCCTAGTCGTATGGCTGGCGTTGTGTCCCTCCCCTAGTCGTATGGCTGGCGTTGTCCCTCCCCTAGTCGTATGGCTGGCGTTGTCCCTCCCCTAGTCGTATGGCTGGCGTTGTCCCTCCCCTAGTCGTATGGCTGGCGTTGTGTCCCTCCCCTAGTCGTATGGCTGGCGTTGTGTCCCTCCCCTAGTCGTATGGCTGGCGTTGTCCCCCCCTAGTCGTATGGCTGGCGTTGTGTCCCCCCCTAGTCGTATGGCTGGCGTTGTCCCTCCCCTAGTCGTATGGCTGGCGTTGTGTCCCTCCCCTAGTCGTATGGCTGGCGTTGTCCCTCCCCTAGTCGTATGGCTGGCGTTGTCCCTCCCCTAGTCGTATGGCTGGCGTTGTCCCTCCCCTAGTCGTATGGCTGGCGTTGTCCCTCCCCTAGTCGTATGGCTGGCGTTGTCCCTCCCCTAGTCGAATGGCTTGCCAGCCAGCCAGCTAATCAGTCACTGGAGTGGTCTGTTGAAAGACAGAGGGCTTTCTAGACAAATGAACCCTCTGTAGTTCCAGTTGCAGTCCAGGTCCATTGGGTGGAGTGTCGGAGTGAGGCGACTCTGGGGTCCATTGTGTGTCAGCCAGAGCCACTGCATTGTTTGAATTATTCAACATGTTCGCTCAACACCATTCTAATTAGCTCTCTGTCTCCTCTCTGATCGGGTCGGCAGAAAGAGAAGAGGCCAGAGCTGAAGTTTGACCAGGGCTCTGTCCCAAATGGCCCCCTTATAACGTGAACTACATGCAGGGCTCACGGTGAAAAGCAGTGCACTCTATAGGGAATAGTGTTCCATTTGATACAGCCCAGGGGGCTGAGCGGTTTATTCTCCCTCCCCCTGAGGGCCAGCCTCCGCTTACTGTCCATTAGAGTGATTTCGGTTGGGATTCAAACCCAAGTAAACACTGTCCATTACAGAGTCTGACTTAGGTTGGGATTCAAACCCAAGTAAACAGAGTCTGACTTAGGTTGGGATTCAAACCCAAGTAAACAGAGTCTGACTTAGGTTGGGATTCAAACCCAAGTAAACAGAGTCTGACTTAGGTTGGGATTCAAACCCAAGTAAACACTGTCCATTACAGAGTCTGACTTAGGTTGGGATTCAAACCCAAGTAAACACAGAGTCTGACTTAGGTTGGGATTCAAACCCAAGTAAACAGAGTCTGACTTAGGTTGGGATTCAAACCCAAGTAAACACTGTCCATTACAGAGTCTGACTTAGGTTGGGATTCAAACCCAAGTAAACACAGAGTCTGACTTAGGTTGGGATTCAAACCCAAGTAAACACAGTCTGACTTAGGTTGGGATTCAAACCCAAGTAAACACTGTCCATTACAGAGTCTGACTTAGGTTGGGATTCAAACCCAAGTAAACACAGAGTCTGACTTAGGTTGGGATTCAAACCCAAGCAAATAAACAACATCTAACATAACACTGCCGTCCACTTTGAATGTGTGTGCAATTTTGAATCCGTGTCGAACTGAATCTTCGCCTTACTCAGGGCAACCACTGACTGAAAATCCTCTGGTCTCTTGGAGAAAGAGCTCTTGTGAAATCATGTTATCATATTTGTTGTGTTAGTTAATGTTTTCTTGGACTCGTGTTTTGGACTGTTTTTGTTTTCCTCAGGAGAGAGACTTTCCTCAAGACTTGAAAACATACGAGAACTCTGTTTAAACAAGGTTACCTTGTTAACACGTGGCAGGATATCTAATCTTCACAGACTGCCTTACAGACTGCCTTACAGACTGCCTGACAGACTGCCTGACAGACTGCCTGACACAGACACTGCCTGACACAGACACTGCCTGACACAGACACTGCCTGACACAGACACTGCCTGACACAGACACTGCCTGACACAGACACTGCCTGACACAGACACTGCCTGACACAGACACTGCCTGACACAGACACTGCCTGACACAGACACTGCCTGACACAGACACTGCCTGACACAGACACTGCCTGACACAGAGACTGCCTGACACAGAGACTGCCTGACACAGAGACTGCCTGACACAGACACTGCCTGACACAGAGACTGCCTGACACAGAGACTGCCTGACACAGAGACTGCCTGACACAGAGACTGCCTGACACAGAGACTGCCTGACACAGAGACTGCCTGACACAGAGACTGCCTGACACAGAGACTGCCTGACACAGAGACTGCCTGACACAGAGACTGCCTGACACAGAGACTGCCTGACACAGTCTTTTTGGCTCTCAAGCTGTGTCTTCACTGTCTTCACATAGGACGAACAGGGAGGCAGGTAGCCTAGCGGTTAGTGTTGGACCAGTAACTGCAAGGTTGCTGGTTCGAATCCCCAAGCCGAGAAGGTGAAACGCCTGTGCCCTTGAGCAAGGCACTCAACCCTTATTTGCTCCAGGGGCGCGTACTATTTTGGCTGACCCTATAACACAACAGATTCCACTGCACCTCTCCTCTCTCCGTCCCTCTGTCTCCTCTCTCCATCCTCTCTTCGTCCCCCATCTCCATCCTCTCTTTGTCTCCTCTGTCTCCGTCCCTCTGTCTCCGTCCCTCTGTCTCCGTCCCTCTGTCTCCGTCCCTCTCTCTCCGTCCCTCTCTCTCCGTCCCTCTCTCTCCGTCTCCGTCTCCCCTCTCTCTCCGTCTCCGTCTCCCCTCTCTCTCTCTCCGTCTCCCCTCTCTCTCTCTCCGTCTCCCCTCTCTCTCTCTCCGTCTCCCCTCTCTCTCTCTCCGTCTCCCCTCTCTCTCTCCGTCTCCCCTCTCTCTCTCTGTCTCCTTTGTCCGTCCCTCGGTCTCCTCTCTCCCTCACTGTTTGAGGTTGTGGACAGGTGTCTTTTATACTGAACTTGCACAATTGGTGGCTGACTAAATACTTGTTTTGCCCCACTGTAGAACAGACCTTGAGAACAGACCTTTACTAATTGATCACATAGAAGAGAACTTCACTAATTGATCACATAGAAGAGAACTTCACTAATTGATCACATAGAAGAGAACTTCACTAATTGATCACATAGAAGAGAACTTCACTAATTGATCACATAGAAGAGAACTTCACTAATTGATAACATAGAAGAGAACTTCACTAATTGATCACATAGAAGAGAACTTCACTAATTGATCACATAGAAGAGAACTTCACTAATTGATCACATAGAAGAGAACTTCACTAATTGATCACATAGAAGAGAACTTCACTAATTGATCACATAGAAGAGAACTTCACTAATTGATCACATAGAAGAGAACTTCACTAATTGATCACATAGAAGAGAACTTCACTAATTGATCTCCTTTCCTCCCCTCCAGACATGATGTCTGACCCAAAGATTTACTGCCTTGTCTCCAGCCACTCCTTCGCCTCCATGCAGCCCTCCACCTCCCTTGGCCCCTCCGAGCTCTCCTGCGACCCTGCAAACCATTGTGGCTCCGCCTCCCACCCCTTCAGCCAATCCATGTCCTCTTGCGACACAGAGGGGTCGGCTCACACCCCTGGGTTACACTCCCAGTCCTTCAGGAAGGAGCCTCGCACCCGAGGTCTACCCCGCACCTCCAGCTCTGCTGGATCAGCCTTCCCCGACCCCTCCCTGCCCTCAGCTGACTTCAGCCTCTACCCCCCTCCTTGGAGAGGGGGCCTGGACCCGGTGTGTGAGCTGGAAGCTGCCAGACCCCGGCGGCCAGGGGCTGAAGCTGGAGGACAGGGGACTACGGAGGGGGCTGCGGCTGAAAGGCTCTGCCAGCAGCATCCGGACCAGGCCTCTACCTCTGGCTGCTCTACAGCCTGCTACAGACACCAGCAGGAATCCTGCAGGCTAGGGCTGGCAGGGGAGGGGGGGTCAGGTTTGTACCAGGCCGACCAGGGTGGTGGTGGTGGTGGTGGGGGGAAGGTCAGTGCAGACAGCCTCCGCAGCCTGAGCACACGTAGCAGCGGCTCCACAGAGAGTTACTGCAGCGGGACTGACAGAGACACCAACAGCACCGTCAGCAGCTTCCACAGCGAGCAGACCAGCTCCACGCACGTGGAGAGTTTACTGTCCCTGTCAGGGGATGAGCAGCGCGGGACCGGGAGGGAGAGGGGAGGTGGGGAGGCTGCTGCTACTGGGCCCGGGTCCACCTCGACAGGGGAGGGCAGGACTTCTACTCTGGGGTCCAGCCTTGGTTCTAGCATCTCGAGAGGACTGAACAGCCTGCCTTCCAGGGAGGCTAATAAGAACCCTCATGCCAATGAGCTAACAGCCAAACAGCCCTCCTCCTCCGCCACGTCCCCCTCTATCACCAACCCCCCAGCCTCGGGCCAGGAGCCTCCAGCAGGCCCCTCCTACAGTAGTAGCATGAGGACCAGTGCTGACGGCTCAGCCTGCACAGCCAGCAGGGAACAGGACCAGGGGAGAGGAGAGAAAGAGGACGTGAAATCCGCCAACCTCGTCCAACGAACTTCTTCCTCCTTGGGAGCCGGGCGCAACAGCGGGCGCCGCCGGACCGGTAAGAAACGGGCGAGCAGCTTCGATGCCAGCCGTCACCGGGACTACGTGTCTTTGCGCGGCATGGCCAAGCCGCGCAGTGCGGTATTCACTGCCGGGGGTGAGGAGGAGGAGTGGAGCGAAGCCAGTGACCTTAGCTGTGCCTCCAGCCTTCAGTCCACCCAATCACATCACTTCAGCACGGACTCCTCCTCCTCCACCACTTCCCACTCCTGCCACTCCCCCGAGGGACGCTACCGTGCCCTGAAAGTCAAGCACAGCCACTCCCACAGCCACTCCCACACAGCCGCCACCACAGCCTCCACCTCCTCCTCTTCACAGAAAGCCCAGGCTGAATATGAGACGGGGGGAGGGAGGGCCGGGGGAAGAGGCAAGCGGCGCACCTCTGGTCGGACACCCAGCACGGGCAGCGCCAAAACCCACGCCCGGGTGCTGAGCCTGGACAGCGGCACGGCGGCGTCCGCCTGCCTTAACGACACCCACCGCCTGGGGGCCCCCGCCGCCGGGCTCCGACCCCTCACCACCTCCAAATCTGACCTGGAAGCCAAAGAGGGGGAGGTCCTGGACGCTGCGTCCCTATTGGGCAGGGCCTCACAGCTGGAGTCAGTAACCAGGTCCAGGAATAGTCTACCCAGCCAGACAGCCTTCTCTTCAGAGCCCCTGGACAGTCCCACCGCCTGCCCTTCACGAGGTGGGTATCCGGGGTTATAGTTTAGTGGGTTTCTAGGGTTATAGTTTAGTGGGTTTCTAGGGGTTATAGTTTAGTGGGTTTCTAGGGGTTATAGTTTAGTGGGTTTCTAGGGTTATAGTTTAGTGGGTTTCTAGGGTTATAGTTTAGTGGGTTTCTAGGGTTATAGTTTAGTGGGTTTCTAGGGGTTATAGTTTAGTGGGTTTCTAGGGGTTATAGTTTAGTGGGTTTCTAGGGGTTATAGTTTAGTGGGTTTCTGGGGTTATAGTTTAGTGGGTTTCTAGGGGTTATAGTTTAGTGGGTTTCTAGGGGTTATAGTTTAGTGGGTTTCTAGGGGTTATAGTTTAGTGGGTTTCTAGGGGTTATAGTTTAGTGGGTTTCTAGGGGTTATAGTTTAGTGGGTATCCGGGGTTATAGTTTAGTGGGTTTCTAGGGTTATAGTTTAGTGGGTTATAGTTTAGTGGGTTATAGTTTAGTGGGTTTCTAGGGTTATAGTTTAGTGGGTTTCTAAGGTTATAGTTTAGTGGGTTTCTAGGGTTATAGTTTAGGGGGTTTCTAGGGTTATAGTTTAGTGGGTTTCTAGGGGTTATAGTTTAGTGGGTTTCTAGGGGTTATAGTTTAGTGGGTTTCTAGGGGTTATAGTTTAGTGGGTTTCTAGGGGTTATAGTTTAGTGGGTTTCTAGGGGTTATAGTTTAGTGGGTTTCTAGGGGTTATAGTTTAGTGGGTATCCGGGGTTATAGTTTAGTGGGTTTCTAGGGTTATAGTTTAGTGGGTTATAGTTTAGTGGGTTATAGTTTAGTGGGTTTCTAGGGTTATAGTTTAGTGGGTTTCTAAGGTTATAGTTTAGTGGGTTTCTAGGGTTATAGTTTAGGGGGTTTCTAGGGTTATAGTTTAGTGGGTTTCTAGGGTTATAGTTTAGTGGGTTTCTAGGGGTTATAGTTTAGTGGGTTTCTAGGGGTTATAGTTTAGTGGGTATCTAGGGTTATAGTTTAGTGGGTTTCTAGGGTTATAGTTTAGTGGGTTTCTAGGGGTTATAGTTTAGTGGGTATCCGGGGTTATAGTTTAGTGGGTTTCTAGGGTTATAGTTTAGTGGGTTATAGTTTAGTGGGTTTCTAGGGTTATAGTTTAGTGGGTTTCTAAGGTTATAGTTTAGTGGGTTTCTAGGGTTATAGTTTAGGGGGTTTCTAGGGTTATAGTTTAGTGGGTTTCTAGGGTTATAGTTTAGTGGGTTTCTAGGGTTATAGTTTAAGGGGTTTCTAGGGTTATAGTTTAGTGGGTTTCTAGGGTTATAGTTTAGGAGGTTTCTAGGGTTATAGTTTAGGGGGGTTATAGTTTAGTGGGTATCCAGGGTTATAGTTTAGTGGGTATCTAGGGTTATAGTTTAGTGGGTTTCTAGGGTTATAGTTTAGGGGGTTTCTAGGGTTATAGTTTAGGGGGTTTCTAGGGTTATAGTTTAGTGGGTTTCTAGGGTTATAGTTTAGTGGGTTTCTAGGGGTTATAGTTTAGTGGGTTTCTTGGGGTTATAGTTTAGTGGGTATCTAGGGTTATAGTTTAGTGGGTTTCTAGGGTTATAGTTTAGTGGGTTTCTAGGGGTTATAGTTTAGTGGGTATCCGGGGTTATAGTTTAGTGGGTTTCTAGGGTTATAGTTTAGTGGGTTATAGTTTAGTGGGTTTCTAGGGTTATAGTTTAGTGGGTTTCTAAGGTTATAGTTTAGTGGGTTTCTAGGGTTATAGTTTAGGGGGTTTCTAGGGTTATAGTTTAGTGGGTTTCTAGGGTTATAGTTTAGGGGGTTTCTAGGGTTATAGTTTAGTGGGTTTCTAGGGTTATAGTTTAAGGGGTTTCTAGGGTTATAGTTTAGGGGGTTTCTAGGGTTATAGTTTAGTGGGTTTCTAGGGTTATAGTTTAGGGGGTTTCTAGGGTTATAGTTTAGGGGGGTTATAGTTTAGTGGGTATCCAGGGTTATAGTTTAGTGGGTATCTAGGGTTATAGTTTAGGGGGTTTCTAGGGTTATAGTTTAGTGGGTAACCCTGGGTATCCAGGGTTATAGTTTAGTGGGTTTCTAGGGTTATAGTTTAGTGGGTTTCTAGGGTTATAGTTTAGGGGGTTTCTAGGGTTATAGTTTAAGGGGTTTCTAGGGTTATAGTTTAGGGGGTTTCTAGGGTTATAGTTTAGTGGGTTTCTAGGGTTATAGTTTAGTGGGTTTCTAGGGTTATAGTTTAGGGGGTTTCTAGGGTTATAGTTTAGGGGGTTTCTAGGGTTATAGTTTAGGGGGTTTCTAGGGTTATAGTTTAGGGGGTTTCTAGGGTTATAGTTTAGGGGGTTTCTAGGGGTTATAGTTTAGGGGGTTTCTAGGGGTTATAGTTTAGGGGGTTTCTAGGGGTTATAGTTTAGGGGGTTTCTAGGGTTATAGTTTAGGGGGTTTCTAGGGTTATAGTTTAGGGGGTTTCTAGGGTTATAGTTTAGTGGGTTTCTAGGGTTATAGTTTAGGGGGTTTCTAGGGTTATAGTTTAGTGGGTTTCTAGGGTTATAGTTTAGGGGGTTTCTAGGGTTATAGTTTAGGGGGTTTCTAGGGTTATAGTTTAGGGGGTTTCTAGGGTTATAGTTTAGTGGGTTTCTAGGGTTATAGTTTAGTGGGTTTCTAGGGTTATAGTTTCACGGGTTATAGTTTAGTGGGTTATAGTTTAGTGGGTTTCTAGGGTTATAGTTTAGTGGGTTTCTAGGGTTATAGTTTAGTGGGTTTCTAGGGTTATAGTTTAGTGGGTTTCTAGGGTTATAGTTTAGTGGGTTTCTAAGGTTATAGTTTAGTGGGTTTCTAGGGTTATAGTTTAGGGGGTTTCTAGGGTTATAGTTTAGGGGGTAACCCTGGTTATCCAGGGTTATAGTTTAGTGGGTTTCTAGGGTTATAGTTTAGTGGGTTTCTAGGGTTATAGTTTAGGGGGTTTCTAGGGTTATAGTTTAGTGGGTTTCTAGGGTTATAGTTTAAGGGGTTTCTAGGATTATAGTTTAGGGGGTTTCTAGGGTTATAGTTTAGGGGGTTTCTAGGGTTATAGTTTAGGGGGTTTCTAGGGTTATAGTTTAGGGGGGTTATAGTTTAGTGGGTATCTAGGGTTATAGTTTAGTGGGTTTCTAGGGTTATAGTTTAGTGGGTAACCCTGGGTATCCAGGGTTATAGTTTAGTGGGTTTCTAGGGTTATAGTTTAGGGGGTTTCTAGGGTTATAGTTTAGGGGGTTTCTAGGGTTATAGTTTAGTGGGTTTCTAGGGTTATAGTTTAGGGGGTTTCTAGGGTTATAGTTTAGTGGGTAACCCTGGGTATCCAGGGTTATAGTTTAGTGGGTTTCTAGGGTTATAGTTTAGTGGGTTTCTAGGGGTTATAGTTTAGTGGGTTTCTTAGGGTTATGGTTTCCGGGGGTTATGGTTTAGTGGGTATCCGGGGTTAGGGTTATAGTTTAGTGGGTAGTTTGTGTCAGGGTGGTAAGCTGATCAGATAGTTTGGTTATCTTGTTTTCATTATGGACTAGTAACCTCTCATAGTAACCTCCAGTGTTTTTTCTGGCATATTTTATTTTATTATTTTACCTTTATTTAACTTGGCAAGTCAGTTAAGAACAAATTCTTATTTACAATGACGTCCTAGGAACAGGGGCAGAACGACAGATTGTACCTTGTCAGCTCGGGGGTTTGAACTTGCAACCTTCCGGTTACTAGTCCAACGCTCTAACCACTAGGCTTAGTGGAAACTGAATCTAAGCATTTAACATCACTGTTAAGTAATGTAGCTAGTTAGCTAGTCTTCTAGGCCTTCACTGCACTGTTAAATCATGTTGCTAGTAGTCTAGGCCTTCACTGCACTGTTAAATCATGTTGCTAGTAGTCTAGGCCTTCACTGCACTGTTAAGTCATGTAGCTAGTGGTCTAGTAGTCTAGGCCTTCACTGCACTGTTAAGTCATGTAGCTAGTTAGCTAGTCTTCTAGGCCTGCACTGTTAAGTCATGTAGCTAGTTAGCTAGTAGTCTAGGCCTTCACTGCACTGTTAAGTCATGTAGCTAGTTAGCTAGTAGTCTAGGCCTTCACTGCACTGTTAAGTCATGCCGCTAGTTAGCTAGTAGTCTAGGCCTTCACTGCACTGTTAAGTCATGCCGCTAGTTAGCTAGTAGTCTAGGCCTTCACTGCACTGTTAAGTCATGTAGCTAGTTAGCTAGTAGTCTAGGCCTTCACTGCACTGTTAAGTCATGTAGCTAGTTAGCTAGTAGTCTAGGCCTTCACTGCACTGTTAAGTCATGCCGCTAGTTAGCTAGTAGTCTAGGCCTTCACTGCAATGAGGGTTTTTCCTCCCAGAGACTGTTTTTCCTCTAACTGTAATTCTGCTGCCCATAACATGACGTGCACATTCCACAGTTAGGTTGTCATCGCTGCCACTTTCTGACCTATTAGAATTTCTGTAATGAATCAATGTCAAAGAATCCATTTCAATTGAAACTTGGATTACAGGTCATGTCTGCTCTTATGCTATATGATACTGCGCCTTTTAGAGTATTCACACCCCTGGACCTTTTTCCACGTTTGTTGTTACAGCCTGAATTTAAAATGGATTAAGTTGTGATTTTGTGATCTACACACACTACCCCAATAATTTCAATTAATTATGTTTTTTTAAGACATGTTTTAGAAATTTGTTAAACTGGGGCGGCAGGGTAGCTAGAGCGTTGGACTAGTAACCGAAAGGTTGCAAGTTCGAATCCCCGAGCTGACAAGGTACAAATCTGTCGTTCTGCCCCTGAACAGGCAGTTAAACCCACTGTTCCTAGGCCGTCATTGAAAATAAGAATTTGTTCTTAACTGACTTGCCTGGTAAAATAAAAAAATATAATAAAATTAGAAGCTGAAATGTCTTAAGTCAGTAAGTTTTCAACCATGTTTGTTATGGCAAGCCTAATTAAGTTCAGGAGTACAAATGTGCTTAACATGTCACATAATTAGTTGCATTGGACTCACTCGGTGTGCAAAAATAGTGTTTAACATGATTTTTAAATGAGTAGACTAGCTAACTAGCTACATGACTTAACAGTGCAGTGAAGGCCTAGACTACTACTCATCTCTGTATCCCACACATACAATTATCTGTAAGTTCCCTTAGTCGAGCAGTCCTAAATAATTGACAAGCATACCCATAACATGATGCAGCCACCACTATGCATGAAAATATGGAGAGTGATACTCCGTACTGTGTTGTATTGGATTTTCCCCAAACATAACACTTTGTATTCAGGACAAAGTTCTTTGTTGTTTTATTTTAGTGCCTTTATAGCAAACAGGATGCATGTTCTGAAATATTTTTATTCTGCACAAGGCTTCCTCCTTTTCACTCTGTCAATTAGGTTGGTATTGTCAAATCAAATTTGATTGATCACTTTACACATATTTAGCAGATGTGGGTGTGGTGAAATGCTTGTGTTCCGCGCTTCAACAGTGCAGTAATATCGAACAATTCACACAAAAAAAATAATTATCTAAAAGTGAAAGAATGGAATTAAGTAATATATGTACATGTGTGTATATATATATATATATATATATATATATATATATATATATATATATTAGATTCAGCAATATCGGAGTGGCATTAACTGAAATACAGTAGAATAGAATACAGTATATACATATGAGATGAATAAAGCAGTATTTAAACATTGTTAAAGTGGCTAGTTTGGACAGCTACTCATTCCAGGGTTTTTCTTTATTTTGACTTTTCTACATTGTAGAAATAATAGTGAAGACATCCAAACTTATTATTATTATTATTAAATAACACATAACATATGGAATCATGTAGTAACCAAAAAAAGTGTTTAAACAAATAAAAATATATTTTATAATATTGATGACAGCTTTGCACACTCTTGGCATTCTCTCAACCAGCTTCATGAGGTAGTCACCTGGAATGCATTTCAATCAACAGGTGTGCCTTTTTAATTTGTGGAACTTCTTTCCTAAATGCGTTTGAGACAATGAGTTGTGTTGTGACAAGGTAGGCGTGGTATACAGAAGATAGACCTATTTGGTAAAACACCAAGTCCACATTATGGCAAGAACCGCTCAAATAATCAAAGACAAAACGACAGTCCATCGTTACTTTAAGACACGAAGGTCAGTCAAGAACTTTCAAAGTTTGTGTGCAGTCGTAAAAACCATCAAGCTCTGTGATGAAACTGGCTCTCGTGAGGACCGTCACAGGAAAGGAAGACCCAGAGTTAACCTTTCTAAATAAACACGTGGAAGAGGTCACTGGGTGAGAAAAGTTTTCTGAAGAACCTGTACATCATCATCTTTACCCCCTGTATGTAGCTTTACAATGACATCTCAGTCATAACACTAAATAAATAAGGACCTGGTAATAGCTTTGGCGTTTCCCCTCTCGGAGTTGGTATTAACGATTTCCTGTCTTGTAATTTGTCGGTCTTTTATGAGTCATGGTATGGATGCTGGGTAATTATTTTTTTTTCAGTCAGCTGGGCGCCAGTGTATATATACACCACCAGAGTCTGGGTGTGTCTGGACCTGTCTGCCAGGGTTGGCAGTGAGTGGACGGTAACAGTCCTCATCTACCCTGGTGTAGCTTGGTTTGCAGCTGAGCTGAGGGATTCCATTTACGCCCGCAGAGAGAAATTGAGAGGTAGACAGGGTAGTGTCACCTATAATACACGCTGAGGAGGACAGTTACTAACAGGTTTGGTTGTATTTACCTGTCTTCTGACATGCATGGATCTGACTGGTTGAGGTGTGTGTGTGTGTGTGATGGGCTTTAGTTGTGTTGTTTCATAACTGCAGCTATCTTTCAACTGATGTACTGAACACATGACCCCTGTTTTAGTATCTCTGTCTGATGTTCAGGCAGGAACTGTTGTTAGTCACTGTTCTGATATCCCTGTGGCAGAGGGCAGGGGTATTCAACTCTTACCCGACCAGGTCTGGAGTACTTGTGGTTTTCTTTTCTACCTGATAACACACCTGGTGTCCCAGGCCTAAATTAGTCCCTGATTTAGAGGAGAACAATGTAAAATGGCAGTAGAACTGATTTCCAGGTCCAAAGTGAATTTAGAGTTGTATAGGCCCCTCTGCAGAGCTCTGCTATGGGCTTGAGTATTACTAAATTGATCTCAAACATTTTGAAGCTGAGCCATTTATTCGTGCTCTGCTGGGCCGTACAGTCATATCTGACTAAGATCATAACATGATGTCAGAAGTACTTCAATCTCGTCCAATATAAGACGGAAGAGATTTTTTCACAGAAAATAATACTGTTGATAATAATGAGTTTAGAGTGACGAAAAGTAGCCAACAGCTAACTGCTCTCTGCTCATTTCATTGAGCAGAGCAGGCCAAGAGGAGCCGTTGCTACGGATACGTAGACTCAGAGAACCATGAGCAGAGCGTGCTGTGTGCAGGGAGGGAGTGAGTGACCGAGAGAAGCAGCTAATGGATTTACTAATGGAAGAAGTTATTTCTGGTTTCGGGCCGGGCCTTAAATGTTGCAGAAGCAATCAGGCCTGGGTAGCGTAGGGCCTGAACGTTGTGGGCCTGGGTAGCGTAGGGCCTGAACGTCGTGGGCCTGGGTAGGACTTGGGCTTAAATGTTATGCCCGTGCAGGGCTCTACTCTGCTGGTGTTTTTGCTCTGTGAGGCTCAGGCCTAGCGTTCTCTAAGCAGCGGCCAGCCATGCTGACACGTAGACAAAGGGGGAACGTCCATCCCCTTACTGTTTTGGAGCAGCAAAACAGTAACAAAACCAAGGCGATACAATTAATCACAACGTTAGGACCGACACAAGCTCGGCTAAGTGAGGTGGTCACCATAGAGATGTACGAGAGATATCATCTCTTTGCAATAGCAGCTTCTGTGACTAGCCCGGTCAGCTCCATTTTAAGGGCTATCAGGCTTTGGTATAAATGTGTCCTCAATCCAACTCTATGGTTGTCGGCCATGTTGCTAACCCACTTCCCCACTGCGCTTTCTCTCGCCTTGACAGCCCCCGGGAACGAGGACACGGTGACGTTTCGGCGTGAGCGTAGTACGTTCCGTCGGCAGGCAGTGCGGCGGCGGCACAACGCGGGGAGTAACCCCACGCCCCCCTCCTCCCTCATCGGATCACCCCTCAGGTACGCTCCGCAATGCATGCTGGGCCATCCACGGACAGGCTCAGGGGTCAGGGTCAGCTGTGCATGTTGGCTAACGGACATGGAAGGAGTCCGGGAGGGTACCCTTTGCAGTGTATGTTGGGTAATTGTAAAGGACAGGGATATGGGGTTTCTGGGTAGAGCTGTGCATGTTGGGTAATGTACATGGTCAAAGGTGGGGCTCGGGGGTCATGCAGCAGGTTCCACTCTTCCCTTCCATCTACTTCTATAAAACTATTTCACACTCATTCCTTCCTCTAACACCAGTGTTGGTCCTGTCCTGTCCTGTCACTGGAAGGCAGGGAGGGGGATTAGGTCCTGTCACTGGAAGGCAGAGAGGGGGATTAGGTCCTGTCACTGGAAGGCAGGGAGGGGGATTAGGTCCTGTCACTGGAAGGCAGGGAGGGGGATTAGGTCCTGTCACTGGAAGACAGGGAGGGGGATTAGGTCCTGTCACTGGAAGGCAGGGAGGGGGATTAGGTCCTGTCACTGGAAGGCAGGGAGGGGGATTAGGTCCTGTCACTGGAAGACAGGGAGGGGGATTAGGTCCTGTCACTGGAAGACAGGGAGGGCGATTATGTCCTGTCACTGGAAGACAGGGAGGGGGATTAGGTCCTGTCCTGTCACTGGAAGGCAGGGAGGGGGATTAGGTCCTGTCACTGGAAGGCAGGGAGGGGGATTAGGTCCTGTCACTGGAAGACAGGGAGGGGGATTAGGTCCTGTCACTGGAAGGCAGGGAGGGGGATTAGGTCCTGTCACTGGAAGACAGGGAGGGGGATTAGGTCCTGTCACTGGAAGACAGGGAGGGGGATTAGGTCCTGTCACTGGAAGACAGGGAGGGGGATTAGGTCCTGTCACTGGAAGACAGGGAGGGGGATTAGGTCCTGTCACTGGAAGACAGGGAGGGGGATTAGGTCCTGTCACTGGAAGGCAGAGAGGGGGATTAGGTCCTGTCACTGGAAGACAGGGAGGGGGATTAGGTCCTGTCACTGGAAGGCAGGGAGGGGGATTAGGTCCCGTCCTGTCACTGGAAGGCAGGGGGAGGGGGATTAGGTCCTGTCACTGGAAGACAGAGAGGGGGATTCGGTCCTGTCACTGGAAGACAGGGAGGGGGATTAGGTCCTGTCACTGGAAGACGGGGAGGGGGGGGGGATTAGGTCCTGTCACTGGAAGGCAGAGAGGGGGATTAGGTTCTGTCACTGGAAGACGGGGGGGGGGGGGGGATTAGGTCCTGTCACTGGAAGGCAGAGAGGGGGATTAGGTCCTGTCACTGGAAGACGGGGGGGGGGGGGATTAGGTCCTGTCACTGGAAGGCAGGGAGGGGGATTAGGTCCCGTCCTGTCACTGGAAGGCAGGGGGAGGGGGATTAGGTCCTGTCACTGGAAGGCAGGGGGGGGGGGGATTAGGTCCTGTCCTCTACTCTGGAAGGCAGGGGGGGGGATTAGGTCCTGTCACTGGAAGGCAGGGAGGGGGATTAGGTCCTGTCACTGGAAGGCAGGGGGGGGGGATTAGGTCCTGTCACTGGAAGACAGGGAGGGGGATTAGGTCCTGTCACTGGAAGGCAGGGGGGGGGGGGGGGATTAGGTCCTGTCACTGGAAGGCAGAGAGGGGGATTAGGTTCTGTCACTGGAAGGCAGAGAGGGGGATTAGGTCCTGTCACTGGAAGACGGGGGGGGGGATTAGGTCCTGTCACTGGAAGGCAGGGAGGGGGATTAGGTCCCGTCCTGTCACTGGAAGGCAGGGGGAGGGGGATTAGGTCCTGTCACTGGAAGGCAGAGAGGGGGATTAGGTCCCGTCCTGTCACTGGAAGGCAGGGGGAGGGGGATTAGGTCCTGTCACTGGAAGGCAGGGGGGGGGGGATTAGGTCCTGTCCTCTACTCTGGAAGGCAGGGGGGGGGATTAGGTCCTGTCACTGGAAGGCAGGGAGGGGGATTAGGTCCTGTCACTGGAAGGCAGGGGGGGGGGGATTAGGTCCTGTCACTGGAAGACAGGGAGGGGGATTAGCTCCTGTCACTGGAAGGCAGGGAGGGGGATTAGGTCCTGTCCTCTACTCTGGAAGGCAGGGGGGGGGATTAGGTCCTGTCACTGGAAGGCAGGGGGGGGGGATTAGGTCCTGTCACTGGAAGACAGGGAGGGGGATTAGGTCCTGTCACTGGAAGACAGGGAGGGGGATTAGGTCCTGTCACTGGAAGGCAGGGGGGGGGGATTAGGTCCTGTCCTCTACTCTGGAAGGCAGGGAGGACGATTCCTTGTACCATTGCCTCATGGTGCATTATGTGTTTCTCTCTGCCTCCAACTCTTTCCATTCTCCTGTATGAGATTTCTCTCTGCCTCCAACTCTTTCCATTCTCCTGTATGAGATTTCTCTCTGCCTCCAACTCTTTCCATTCTCCTGCATGAGATTTCTCTCTGCCTCCAACTCTTTCCATTCTCCTGTATGAGATTTCTCTCTGCCTCCAACTCTTTCCATTCTCCTGTATGAGATTTCTCTCTGCCTCCAACTCTTTCCATTCTCCTGTATGAGATTTCTCTCTGCCTCCAACTCTTTCCATTCTCCTGCATGAGTTTAACTTTTCCTTGTGTTTGTTGTTTGTTTCTCTTTTGGGGTTTTCAATCTGTTTCTCCTTTACTCCTTTATCGTGACATTTCCTGTGTTATTTCAAGCAGAAACAAGGAAACTCCTAACAGACAAATTCAGAGCTGAGCTGGTCGGCCAAGCATGTGTCCCGAGGTGGAGGTGGAGGAGGAGGAGCAGGAGGACGGCAAATGCTCATATTTGGGATGATGAGATAACGAGGGGTTTCTTTAAGGATCGGCAGAGCGTTAGAGAAGCCATTTCGAGACTGTTGAGCATTTTGAATCTTATTGATCCCAGACTGCCAGTGGCTGACAGGCTACTTTCTCCTCGTTTAACATTTCAGTGGCTAAGTAACATTTAGAAATATGAATAGCACAAAAAACTTATTTGACTATAGTTATGTCCAGGAATGTGCAGCAGCATATGGTTGAACATTCCCATTACATTAGATAAGTTAGGAACACCTCCTTGGTTGGAAGGTTCACTTTCTGATTGAAAATGGGGTGAGATAAATGTAGAGTAAAATCTACACAGTGCCAAGACCAGGACATCTGGGCACTATTGTCAAAGGACGCAGCGTTTTGTACGGCAAAAATAGTCTGCATCTTCCTGGGGGGGGGGGAAAGGAGAGGAAGCTGATTTTTTTTAAAAGGTTAGATTTTAAAGATGTTGGACGGATGCTATAGCATCGACATCCCTCCCCTCTGGAGTGCATCCCGAGGACACTAACCTGCCAGATCAGGACGCTTTGTCTTATTGAGCCGATCGAGCTGAGGCATACTGCCATGCATATCTCTGAGAGGGATGGTATGGAAGCTAACCGTACAGACTTGTAATGGTGTAGACGAGGGTATATATACGCACGTATTTTTCAGTGGGTACTGCGTATACTCACTCCTTAATCCCCATGATTCGTATCAAGACAATGTAGTGGAGGTATGCACGGGTATCAATTAATACAACTGATTGACCAGATCAGAAGGTTTAGCTTGATAACTATATATATATATATATATATATATATATTCACATTTTAGGCGCAGCAATGTGCGCACGGTGATAAGCAAATCACTGTTCTGAAATGCACACCGGCACATGGAAGCGGTTTCATGGACAGACGGAAATATCCGTTGTTGAAAGAAGGGGAGATCTAAAGATGCAACAACTGTCTTAAGTTGCTATTAGAGACCAGGATATAATGTCTTTGGCTGCTAGACAATGAAAGAAAACCAATAGAACAGGAGAACATTTGAGGAATCAATCAAATGTATTTATAAAGCCCTATTTACATCAGCGGATATCTCTCAAAGTGCTGTACAGAAACCCAGCCTAAAACCCCAAACAGCAAGCAATGCAGGTGTAGAAGCACGGTGGCTAGGAAAAACTCCCTAGAAAGGCCAAAACCTAGGAAGAAACCTAGAGAGGAACCAGGCTATGTGGGGTGGCCAGTCCTCTTCTGGCTGTGCCAGGTAGAGAGGAACCAGGCTATGAGGGGTGGCCAGTCCTCTTCTGGCTGTGCCGGGTAGAGAGGAACCAGGCTATGAGGGGTGGCCAGTCCTCTTCTGGCTGTGCCGGGTAGAGAGGAACCAGGCTATGAGGGGTGGCCAGTCCTCTTCTGGCTGTGCAGGTAGAGCGGAACCAGGCTATGAGGGGTGGCCAGTCCTCTTCTGGCTGTGCCGGGTAGAGAGGAACCAGGCTATGAGGGGTGGCCAGTCCTCTTCTGGCTGTGCCGGGTGGAGATTATAACAGAACCAAACAACAGTGCTAGGTGTCTGTACTATAGAAACACCGCTAACCAAACAATAGGGCTAGGTGTCTGTACTACTGAAACACCGCTAACCAAACAGTGCTAGGTGTCTGTACTATAGAAACACTGCTAGGTGTCTGTACTATAGAAACACCGCTAACCAAACAGTGCTAGGTGTCTGTACTACAGAAACACCGCTAACCAAACAGTGCTAGGTGTCTGTACTATAGAAACACTGCTAGGTGTCTGTACTATAGAAACACCGCTAACCAAACAGTGCTAGGTGTCTGTACTACAGAAACACCGCTAACCAAACAGTGCTAGGTGTCTGTACTATAGAAACACCGCTAACCAAACAGTGCTAGGTGTCTGTACTACTGAAACACCGCTAACCAAACAGTGCTAGGTGTCTGTACTATAGAAACACTGCTAGGTGTCTGTACTATAGAAACACCGCTAACCAAACAGTGCTAGGTGTCTGTACTACTGAAACACCGCTAACCAAACAGTGCTAGGTGTCTGTACTATAGAAACACTGCTAGGTGTCTGTACTATAGAAACACCGCTAACCAAACAGTGCTAGGTGTCTGTACCACAGAAACACCGCTAACCAAACAGTGCTAGGTGTCTGTACTATAGAAACACCGCTTTCACTCGGGTCTCCTTTGCCGCGCGGGCCGTTTGTCTTAGTTTGGTTAATTAGAGTATACACACGTCTCCAGGGTTAATTAGAGTATACACACGTCTCCAGGGTTAATTAGAGTATACACACGTCTCCAGGGTTAATTAGAGTATACACACGTCTCCAGGGTTAATTAGAGTATGCACACACGTCTCCAGGGTTAATTAGAGTATGCACACGTCTCCAGGGTTAATTAGAGTATACACACGTCTCCAGGGTTAATTAGAGTATGCACACGTCTCCAGGGTTAATTAGAGTATACACACGTCTCCAGGGTTAATTAGAGTATGCACACACGTCTCCAGGGTTAATTAGAGTATGCACACGTCTCCAGGGTTAATTAGAGTATACACACGTCTCCAGGGTTAATTAGAGTATACACACGTCTCCAGGGTTAATTAGAGTATACACACACGTCTCCAGGGTTAATTAGAGTATACACACGTCTCCAGGGTTAATTAGAGTATGCACACGTCTCCAGGGTTAATTAGAGTATACACACGTCTCCAGGGTTAATTAGAGTATACACACGTCTCCAGGGTTAATTAGAGTATGCACACGTCTCCAGGGTTAATTAGAGTATGCACACGTCTCCAGGGTTAATTAGAGTATGCACACGTCTCCAGGGTTAATTAGAGTATGCACACGTCTCCAGGGTTAGAGTATGCACACGTCTCCAGGGTTAATTAGAGTATGCACACGTCTCCAGGGTTAATTAGAGTATACACACACGTCTCCAGGGTTAATTAGAGTATGCACACGTCTCCAGGGTTAATTAGAGTATGCACACGTCTCCACTGGAGACTTGAGGCACGTCCCAAATGACAGCCATATTCCCTATTTTGTGCACTACTTTTGACCAGGGCCGACAGGGCTCCGTATAGATTATAGGCAATAAGATGCCATTTGGGACGCTTCCTTGGACGACCAGCCTCCTGCTTCTCCCTCCTCCTCCCTGTACCAGACTTTTAGTGGTGGACCAGCCTCCTAGTGGTGGATCAGGCCTCCTAGTGGTGGATCAGGCCTCCTAGTGGTGGATCAGGCCTCCTAGTGGTGGATCAGGCCTCCTAGTGGTGGACCAGGCCTCCTAGTGGTGGACCAGGCCTCCTAGTGGTGGACCAGGCCTCCTAGTGGTGGACCAGGCCTCCTAGTGGTGGACCAGGCCTTCTAGCCTTCTATTGGTGGACCGGCCTTCTCCCTCCTGCTTCTCTTCCCTGTACCAGCCTTCTAGGGGTGGACCGGCCTTCTCCCTCCTGCTTCTCTTCCCTGTACCAGCCTTCTAGGGGTGGACTGGCCTTCTCCCTCCTGCTTCTCTTCCCTGTACCAGCCTTCTAGTGGTGGACCGGCCTTCTCCCTCCTGCTCCTCTTCCCTGTACCAGCCTTCTAGTGGTGGACTGGCCTTCTCCCTCCTGCTTCTCTTCCCTGTACCAGCCTTCTAGGGGTGGACCGGCCTTCTAGGGGTGGACCCTATCACCTACTGTATCTTTGACTGAGTACACGTCCTCCCCCTTTCCGGTGTACTTTCTTAGTCTGCCATTTTTATAAATGTCCTATTGGGTACCCTGCTCTTATTCTCACAACCTATTTCCCCTGATATTTTATCTGATATTTAAAACATTTTATATCTAACTAGTGTTTATCTCCTTCCTCCACATCTCGTCTATGTTGTTACTGTGCTTCACCTCCTATATTGTATCTCATCTGTCTCCCTGTCCTCGTTCCCATGTCCCCCTCTCCTCCTGTCCCTGTCACTCTTCTCCTCCATTCAGTCTTCAGGAGGCTCTCAGCCAGGCCTCCCAGCCTTCTACTTCCCAGGTGAAAGGTCAGCCGTCCAGAACCCCGTCCCAGGTGACCGTGCTGAGCGCTAGCGCCTCCCTGCTGGCCAGGAATGGAAGTGCACACCTGGAGGGCTCTCAGGACAAGGCCTCTACCGTAGGCACTACCAGCCTGCAGGATGACTTCGGTAGGGAAGTGTAACATAATGTACTACAGTACCCACAATGCACTACCAGTCTGCAGCATGAAATCAGTAGGGAAGTGTAACATAATGTACTACAGTACCCATAATGCTCTACCACTCTTGCCATGTTCATGCCAAGAGTCCCACTAGGGTGAGAACAGAGTTCTAGCATGAAGAACTACATTGCCCATAATGCTCGGAGTAATATGTACGGTTGTATCTGAGTCACTATGGACTAGGATTTGCAGTTAGTATAATATGTATTATATTTTTTATTTAACCAGGTAGGCTAGTTGAGAACACCTTTATTTAACCAGGTAGGCTAGTTGAGAACACCTTTATTTAACCAGGTAGGCTAGTTGAGAACACCTTTATTTAACCAGGTAGGCTAGTTGAGAACACCTTTATTTAACCAGGTAGGCTAGTTGAGAACACCTTTATTTAACCAGGTAGGCCAGTTGAGAACACCTTTATTTAACCAGGTAGGTCAGTTGAGAACACCTTTATTTAACCAGGTAGGCCAGTTGAGAACACCTTTATTTAACCAGGTAGGCTAGTTGAGAACACCTTTATTTAACCAGGTAGGCTAGTTGAGAACACCTTTATTTAACCAGGTAGGCTAGTTGAGAACACCTTTATTTAACCAGGTAGGCCAGTTGAGAACACCTTTATTTAACCAGGTAGGCCAGTTGAGAACACCTTTATTTAACCAGGTAGGCCAGTTGAGAACACCTTTATTTAACCAGGTAGGCCAGTTGAGAACACCTTTATTTAACCAGGTAGGCCAGTTGAGAACACCTTTATTTAACCAGGTAGGCCAGTTGAGAACACCTTTATTTAACCAGGTAGGCTAGTTGAGAACACCTTTATTTAACCAGGTAGGCCAGCTGAGAACACCTTTATTTAACCAGGTAGGCCAGTTGAGAACACCTTTATTTAACCAGGTAGGCCAGTTGAGAACACCTTTATTTAACCAGGTAGGCTGGTTGAGAACACCTTTATTTAACCAGGTAGGCCAGTTGAGAACACCTTTATTTAACCAGGTAGGCCAGTTGAGAACACCTTTATTTAACCAGGTAGGCCAGTTGAGAACACCTTTATTTAACCAGGTAGGCTAGTTGAGAACACCTTTATTTAACCAGGTAGGCCAGTTGAGAACACCTTTATTTAACCAGGTAGGCCAGTTGAGAACACCTTTATTTAACCAGGTAGGCTAGTTGAGAACACCTTTATTTAACCAGGTGGGCTAGTTGAGAACACCTTTATTTAACCAGGTAGGCTAGTTGAGAACACCTTTATTTAACCAGGTAGGCTGGTTGAGAACACCTTTATTTAACCAGGTAGGCCAGTTGAGAACACCTTTATTTAACCAGGTAGGCCAGCTGAGAACACCTTTATTTAACCAGGTAGGCTAGTTGAGAACACCTTTATTTAACCAGGTAGGCCAGTTGAGAACACCTTTATTTAACCAGGTAGGCTAGTTGAGAACACCTTTATTTAACCAGGTGGGCCAGCTGAGAACACCTTTATTTAACCAGGTAGGCCAGTTGAGAACACCTTTATTTAACCAGGTAGGCCAGTTGAGAACACCTTTATTTAACCAGGTAGGCCTAGTTGAGAACACCTTTATTTAACCAGGTAGGCCAGTTGAGAACACCTTTATTTAACCAGGTAGGCCAGTTGAGAACACCTTTATTTAACCAGGTAGGCTAGTTGAGAACACCTTTATTTAACCAGGTAGGCTAGTTGAGAACACCTTTATTTAACCAGGTAGGCCAGTTGAGAACAAGTTCTCATTTACAACTGCGACCTGGCCAAGATAAAGCAAAGCAATTCGACACAAACAACAACACAGAGTTACACATGGAGTAAAACAAACATACAGTCAATAATACAATAGAAAAGGTATATTTACAGTGTGTACAAATGAGGTAAGATAAGGGAGGTAAAGGCAATAAAAAGGCCATGGTGGCGAAATAATTACAATTTGGCATTAACACTGGAGTGATAGATGTGCAGAAGATGATGTGCAAGTCGGGATACTGGGGTGCATAAGAGCAAAAATAAATAACAATATTGGGATTTGTATTACATTTTTTATTTTACCTTTATTAAACTTGGCAAGTCAGTTAAGAACACTTTCTTATTTTCAACGACGACCTGGGAACAGTGGGTTAGCTGCCTTGTTCAGGGGGCAGAACGACAGATTTAACTGGTCTAGGAACAGTGGTTTAGCTGCCTTGTTCAGGGGCAGAACGACAGATTTAACTGGTCTAGGAACAGTGGTTTAGCTGCCTTGTTCAGGGGGCAGAACGACAGATTTAACTGGTCTAGGAACAGTGGTTTAGCTGCCTTGTTCAGGGTGCAGAACGACAGATTTTGTACCTTGTCATCTCGGTGATTCGATCTTCCAACCTTTTGGTTACTAGTCCAACGCTCTAACCACTAGGCTACGCTTACCGCCCCAAGGTAGTTGGGTGGGCTATTTTCAGTTGGGCTGTGTACAGTGATCGGTAAGCTGCTCTGACAGCTGATGCTTAAAGTTAGTGAGGGAGATATAAGTCTCCAACTTCAGTGATTTTTGCAATTAGTTCCAGTCATTGGCATCTGAGAACTGGAAGGACAGGCGGCCAAAGGAGGTGTTGGCTTTGGGGATGAACAGTGGAATATACCTGCTGGAGCGCGTGCTACAGGTGGGTGTTGCTATGGTGACCAGTGGAATATACCTGCTGGAGCGCGTGCTACGGGTGGGTGTTGCTATGGTGACCAGTGGAATATACCTGCTCGAGCGCGTGCTACAGGTGGGTGTTGCTATGGTGACCAGTGGAATATACCTGCTGGAGCGCGTGCTACGGGTGGGTGTTGCTATGGTGACCAGTGGAATATACCTGCTGGAGCGCGTGCTACAGGTGGGTGTTGCTATGGTGACCAGCGGAATATACCTGCTGGAGCGCGTGCTACGGGTGGGTGTTGCTATGGTGACCAGTGGAATATACCTGCTGGAGCGCGTGCTACGGGTGGGTGTTGCTATGGTGACCAGTGGAATATACCTGCTGGAGCACGTGCTACAGGTGGGTGTTGCTATGGTGACCAGTGGAATATACCTGCTGGAGCGCGTACTACGGGTGGGTGTTGCTATGGTGACCAGTGGAATATACCTGCTGGAGCGCGTGCTACGGGTGGGTGTTGCTATGGTGACCAGTGGAATATACCTGCTGGAGCGCGTGCTACGGGTGGGTGTTGCTATGGTGACCAGTGGAATATACCTGCTGGAGCACGTGCTACAGGTGGGTGCTGCTATGGTGACCAGTGAGCTGAGATAAGGCAGGGCTTTACCTGGCAGAGACTTGTAGATGACCTGGAGCCAGTGGGTTTGGCGACGAATATGCAGCGAGGGCCAGCCAACAGGTCACAGTGGTGGGTGGTATATGGGGCTTTGGTGACTGATTGCACTGTGATAGACTGCATCCAATTAGCTGAGTAGAGTGTTGGAGGTAATTTTGTAAATGACATCGCCGAAGTCAAGGATCGGTAGGATAGTCAGTTTTACGAGGGTATGTTTGGCAGCATGAGTGAAGGAGGCTTTGTTGCGAAATAGGAAGCCAATTCTATATTTAATTTTGGATTGGAGATGCTTAATGTGAGTCTGGAAGGAGAGTTTACAGTCTAACCAGGTATTTGTAGTTGTCCACATATTCTAAGTCTAGAACCGTCCAGAGTAGTGATGCTAGCATTGAAGAGCAGCTGTAGGCCATGGAAGGAGAGTTGTATGGCATTGAAGCTCGTCTGGAGGTTAGTTAACACAGTGTCCAAAGAATGGCCAGAGGTATACAGAATGGTGTCGTCTGCGTAGAGGTGGATCAGAGAATTGCCAGCAACGAGCTACATCATTGATATATACAGAGAAAAGAGTCGGCCCGAGAATTGAACCCTGTGGCACCCCCATAGAGACTGCCAGAGGTCTGGACAACAGGCCCTCCGATTTGACACACTGAACTCTATCAGAGAAGTAGTTGGTGAACCAGGCGAGACAGTCATTTGAGAAACCAAGGCTGTTGAGTCTGCCAATAAGAATGTTGTGATTGACAGAGTCGAATGCCTTGGCCAGGTCGATGAAGATGGTTGCACAGTATTGTCTCTTATCGATGGAGGTTATGATGTCGTTTAGGACCTTGAGCGTGGCTGAGGTGCACCCATGACCAGCTCTGAAACCAGATTGCATAGCAGTGGATGGCAAGAGGGAATCCCAACCATAGAGATCGTTTTCAATTACTAGAGGGGCTAAGTCATAGACCAGGGATGGGAACCCCCTCTCCCGCCCCAATGTTGAGTGTTAGAATAGTATAATAGACAAGGTGCAATTTTGGAGTTTGGTTGTGCGTCAGCAGTTTAAAAATAATTATAATAATCCCACAATTCATCGCTGCAACTCCCGTAGGAGAAGGACCCGAAACACGACCCAACCAAGCTGCACTGCTTCTTGACACAATGCCCGCTTAACCCGGAAGTCAATGTGTCGGAGGAAACACCGTACACCTGGTGACCGTGTCTGCGGTCATTGTGCCCCGGGCCCGCCACAGAAGTTGAACCCAGGATCTCTAGTGGTACAGCTAGCACTGTGATGCAGTGTCTTAGACCGCTGTGCCACTCGGGAGGCCTACGTCAGCAGTTTTATCAATTGTTATGATTAAGTTAGTTTAGCGGCCAGCTATCTAAACTCGTAGTAATCGTGGTCGAATTACAGACAGGCGGACCCCAATTGATTTTGTTTTGTCAAATAGTATTATTAAAATCGCTAAATCTTCTCTCCTTATAGAATTGCAGCAAACTTGCCACTAAAATGTTTTGCGCGTTGTGGTGGGGGGTCCCCCCCCCCCACCAACAAAATGTTGCTTAGGGCATCCAAAAGGCTCGGACCGGCTCTGACTATGAAAATGGGGTACACAAACCCCCGAGCCACTGTGGCCCGTCATGAGTTCAGATTTTTATTTTTTGTGGCTCCACCCCCCCAAACCCAATCAAAGTTGTCCATCCCTGTCATAAACCCTCACAGTTCCAGAATGAGGTGAAAAAGTCAGCCATATTGGTCAGGGAGTAATCCAAACCAGTTTAATTAATGGCTAGTAGAGTTAATGGCATTCTGATTTTTGCGGTGAACAAAAAATATAAACAAAAAATGTAAATTGTTGGTCCCATGTTTAAAAGATCCAAGAAAATTTCCATACGCACAAAAAAAGCTTATTTCTCACAAATGTTGTGCACAAATGTGTTTACATCCCTGTTAGTGAGCATTTCTCCTCTGCCAAGATAATCCATCCACATGACAGGTGTGGCTGATTTTAAACAGCATGATCACGTGTACATGGGACAATAAAATGCCGCTCTAAAATGTTCTGTTATGTCACACAACCCAAAGCCACAGATGTCAGTTTTTTTCGGGGAGCATGCAATTGGCATGCTGACTTAAAGAATTTCCCCCAGAGCTGTTGCCAGAGAAATTAACACCTGGTGTTTTTAAATCACTGATGAAGGATTTTGAAGCTGATTCCCTGACCTGTCAATGTTTTTAATTTGCTGTTTTATACTCTTGTGAATTCAATGGTTTTTACTAGATTACTTTTTTTTGATTGGTGCTGGATGTAAAAAAAAAACACAAAAAAAAAGTTTAGTCAAACCTCAACTAGCCACGTTGGCTCGTCGGATATGAGATGAGGCGCCACTGACTTGGCATTTAGTTTGAAGTCGCCAAAGATCGTGATCGACTTTTTTTTTTTGTCCGTTGATTGGTGGACTGATATCATCGGCCAATGAGATCAGAGTGTGTGGGACTAACTACAGGTGGTCCTGGGTTACATCCCAAAATCGAAACCCTATTCCTTACATATGGTGCTACCTGGTCAAAATGTTAAAAGTTGTGCACTTTGTAGGGCAGTGGTCAACCAACCAGTCGATCGCGACCGACAGTTCGATCTCCTAGTTGATCACAAAAAAAAATCGTTTAAGCATTCCATTCCTATTTATTTAGCAAACCTTTCATATCATTTGATATAACGTATGTATGCATCTATCGCAGTAAACAACTTGAACAACGAAAACAAAAAAATATATACTGTTAAGGTGGTGTGGAAACAAAACTGCTTAAAAATTTGGCAAGATTAGAAGTTGGGGTATTGAGGGGAGACAAAATACTGATTTTGTTTCGTTTAAATCGTTTTTTTTTTTTTATGGATTATTTTAAATTGTTTAATTTGTGCTTTTCTTTTTTCCAATGCGTTACCTGTAGTAAACCACAGAATAATTTGGCTAATGTGGTTGTTTTTGTTGTGATTTGTTGAGCATGGATTGTGAAGACTAATTTTAAGATGGACCGTACGGCAATAACATAATGTACACGCGGCGTTTATTCAGCACTGTCATCTTTATGTACGGTACACTTTACTACACTTTACTACACTTTACTACACTTTACTACATTTTACTACACTTTACTACACTTTACTACACTTTACTACATTTTACTACACTTTACTACACTTTACTACACTTTACTACACTTTACTACATTTTACTTCACTTTACTACACTTTACTACATTTTACTACATTTGACTACACTTTACTACACTTTACTACATTTTACTACATTTTACTACACTTTACTACACTTTACTACATTTTACTACACTTTACTACACTTTACGTTGGTTTTCGAATCAGAGTAACAGGCTGTGTGTTGTGTTGTGCTTCCAGGGAAGAACACTTCCTCCCTGTACGAGGCGGAAGGATGTGACATGTCCCTGGTTAACTTTGAACCTGCAACACGACGCGCCTCCAATAACATATGGTTAGTTCATCAACCACAACAGGGAAATAGCTCCCTATTCCCTATATAGTACACTACTTTTGACCAGAGTCGACTACCATTTTTTGAAGTGACCTTGTCCTTGTTTTTACCTCAACAGGGACACAGACTCCCACCTCTCCAGATCTACCTCAGTTCGCTTTTACCCTCATGACCTGGTGAGTGATCATCGTGTGTGTGTGACGTCAGAGTCAGTTTTGTTTTTATCATCCTTGTAACTGTCGGTGCTTCTGTGAAGAGATTTTTTTTTTCCTTCTAAAACCTAAAACTCATGAAGAACAATGGAAGCATCAGGCTCTCGGTTTTGATATGAGCTTTTTGATTTCCTGAGTCGGCTCATTACACTGGTATCGTCATACTTTAATCTGTTTTCTTTTCTTTTGACACTTTTTCAGTCCCGAAGCACAAAAAACACTTATCTTTCTGGAACATATGGACATTTTAAAAATATGTATCAATTACTTTTTGGAGGGTTAATGTATCAACTACAGTACCAGTCAACTCATTCAAGGGTTTTTCTTATTCTTTTTTTTACTATTTTCTACATTGTAGAATAATAGTGAAAACATCACAACTATGAAATAACACATATGGAATCATGTAGTAACCACAAAAAAAAGTGTTAAATAAATCAAAATATTTTTGAGATTATTCAAAGTAGCCACCCTTTGCCTTGGTGACAGCTTGGCACACTATTGGCATTTTCTCAACCAGCCTCATGAGGTAGTCACCTGGAATGCATTTCAATTTACAGGTGTGCCTTGTTAAAAGTTAATTTGTGTTATTTATTTCCTTAATGCGTCAGTGGTGTTGTGACAAGGTAAGGGTGTTATACAAAAGATAGCCTATCTGGTAAAAGACCAAGTCCATATTATGGCAAGAACATCTCAAATAAGCAAACAGAAACGACAGTCCATCATTACTTTAAGACATGAAGGTCAGTCAATCTGAAAAATTTCAAGAACTTTTAAAGTTTCTTAAAGTGCAGTCGCAAAAACCATCAAGCACTGTGATGATACTGGCTCTCATGAGAACCGCCAAAGGAAAGGAAGACCCAGAGTTACCTCTGCTGTAGAGGATATGTTAATTAGAGGTAAATGCACCTCAGATTGCAGCCCAGATAAATGCTTCAGAGTTCAAGTAACAGACACATCTCAACATCAACTGTTCAGAGGAGACTGTGAATCAGGCTTTCATGGTTGAATTGCTGCAAAGAAACAACTGCTAAAGGACACCAATAAGAAGAAGATACTTTCTTAGGCCAAGTAACACGAGCAATGGACATTAGACCTGTTGAAATCTGTCCTTTGGTCTGATGAGCCCAAATTTGAGATTTTTAATTCCAACCGTTGTGTCTTTGTGAGACGCAGAGTAGGTGAACGGATGATCTCCGCATGTGAGGTTCCCCCCGTGAAGCATGGAGGAGGAGGTGTGATGGTGCTTTGCTGGTGACATTGTCTATGATTTATTTAGAAATCAAGGCACACTTAACCAGCATGGATACCACAGCAATCTGCAGCGATACGCCATCCCATCTGGTTTGGGCTTAGTGGGACTATCACTTGTTTTTCAACAGGACAATGACCCAAAACACACCTCCAGGCTGTATCAGGACTATTTGACCAAGGAGAGTGATGGAGTGCTGCATCAGATGACCTGGCCTACACAATCACCCAACCTCAGCCCAATTTGAGATGGTTTGGGATGAGTTGGACCGCAGAGAGAAGGAACAGCAGCCAACAGTGCTCAGTATATGTGGGAACTCCTTCAAGACTGTTGGAAAAGCATTCCAGGTGAAGCTGGTTGAGAGAATGCCAAGAGTGTGCAAAGCTGTCATCAAGGCAACTTTGAAGAATCTAAAATAAACAAATCATTATATATTTTCTAACACTTTTTTGTTGGTTACTACATGATTCCATATGTTATTTAATAATAATAATAATAATAATAATAATAATAATAATAGTTTTGATGTCTTCACTATTATTTCTACAATGTAGAAAATAGTCAAAAATAAACATAAAACCCTTGAATG